>NC_056736.1:372664814-372964814 GCF_019279795.1 Protopterus annectens | reverse complement strand
ACTTAGTGAAAGTTTTGAAGCATGTGGAGAATAAATCTAAGATGGCTTCCCTGCTTAATCTAGCAGAAGCAAGCAGGAATGGAAATCAAACAAGAAGATAAAAATCAGGCAGGAACTGAATGTGCCAAAAAACAAAATAAATAATATAAGGTGAAGGATCAGATGAGACGGCAAGAAATGTGGAAAATGCATAAATATAGTTCCAAGTATAGAAAACATCTGGAAGAACTTCATGTTAATTTATTTATTATTTATTTGCATTTGTTTTCTGAGATAGTCCATTGGGCCTTGGAGTGCCCATTTTCAGTGGAGGCCCGGGAAGAAAAGCTCCACATATTACATATACATTAATGAGATAAAGTTACATAATGACTGTTAACTGATTCAAGTTACTAGTACGCAACATAATACAAAAATAACAATGATTTATATCCAGGTACACTCTATACATGTTGATATACAATTAGAATTAGGCTTTCTATTCTTTAAATTCCATCTTGTAGCTGAGTATGCATAAAACTGAGAGGGAGAAGAGTTAAATTAAATGAAGATAGATATTTCAAAGTGTTAAAGTTGTTAGAAGAGGTTTCTAGTTTCATGTAATGCTGGAAGAATTATTTGAGCATGTAAAGAGCCATAGTTTGGAGAGGTATTCTTGCAGACACTTCTTGAAAATGGTGTGGTTAGAAGTGGCATTGATTGTGGTGGTAAGGAATTCCACACCTTGGCTATAGCAATGGAGTAAAGAGCTTGGCCAGCTGTAAGGCTGGATAATTCTACCTTTAGAAGACATTTATTTTCTAATCTGAGGTATATAATGGGGTTGTAGAGGGACATTAGTGAGGCTAGGGATGGGCAACCTTCTGGTTTAGTTATGATTTTAGGTGCAGGGGTGAGTTGTAGGCAAGTTAGGAACTGAGGTTGTTTGAGCCAATTGAGTTTTTGAAGGGATATACAGTGATAGGAGGTATGTGTAGCATTGTTGGCAAACTTTGCAACTTTATTGTAACAAGATTCGACTTTCTTTTTTAGAGAGAGTTGAATGCCTGTGAGCGGGAGGGCACCATATAGTAGAGATGGTAAAAGAAAGAGGGATGCTAGGGTTTTTTGGCTGAGTGGTTGAGGTAAGTTATGTATCTGTAAAGCAGACCTAACTTTTGGTTCGTCTTTCTGATGCTGTTTAGGATATGAAGGTCAAAGGAGAATTTTTCATCGATAGTAACTCCAAGGAGTTTAGTATGGGGCACTACTTTGATGACAGTGCTGTTCTGAGACTGAATAATAAATTATGACCTGTTTATGGGGGTGGATTTTTTAGTGGTGAATAGAAGGAGTTTGGTTTTGTTAGCATTTGGGGATAGGTGATTGTTGTTCATCCATGTTTTTGTGGATGAGAAGGAGATTTGAGTTAGTTTTTGGAACTCTTTTTGGAGTTCACTGGAGGAGTAGGCCGAGCAGATGATGATGGAATCATGTACATATTGAATAAGTGAAGTTTGGGGCAGGAAAAAGTGGAAGTCATTAACAAATGACTGTTGTTCAGGATCGATTGCAGGAATGGTTAAGGAGAGGGGAATTCAAACCAAAAGATGAAAGGTTAATATTGGTGGCCTAAGATAGTGGGCTACATCCACATTGGTTTACAAAGTCCATTGAACATGTGGGAGAAACAGGCAAATACAGGTTTTGTAAAACATAATTGGAAACAGTTGCACACCTCATTGCTGGTTGTGACATACTAATGGCAGAAGGATTGTATACTGAAAGGCATAATAATGTGGCAAGACTGTTGTACTGGGGATTGTGCAAATGTTATGGTATTCAAGTGGCTGAAAAACACTGGAAACATGAACCACAAACCCTCACAGAAAATGATAAAGTCTACATCACATGGGATCACCCATTACCAACTGTTCAAAGATAGATGAGAGAAAACCAGATATAGTGGTCCATGAAAAGAAGGCAAAAGTAGCATTGATCATTGAAATTGCTACACCCAGTGACTACAGTATCTTGCTTACAGAGAGACACAAAGTCATAAAATATCAAGATTTGCAGGCAGAAACAAGAGGAATGTGGAAGAAAGATACCCAGACAGTTCCAATAGTAGTAGAAGCAACAGGTCTTATAAAAAAAGACTCTACAATTGTATTTAGATATGTTGCCAATACATTTAACCCTGTACGGATTGCAGAAGGAGTCATTACTGGGCACATTGTGGGAGCACTTTTGGCTGACATCAAAGATCGAAACAATACTAATTTCATGAACTTTAATTGTACTTTGGCTTAAGAATGGGGGTCCATTCTTGTCATGGTATTAGAAACCCAAAAGATTTGGATAAATTAAAAAAGGAATATAGAACTATAACTTGAAATCTTGAATCACCTCTAAGGGCTATCTCTCTCAGGTGTCTACCACCATAGTGATGGGGAACAAATGCACCTGAGAAGTTTCAAGAGTTGTCCTCCCCTTGAAGCCACAAAAGCAAACACTGCTTTATTCACAGAAGGGTCCTTTTCTCAGCTCAATACCTGTATTGATATACTGGTCCCAGTCCATAAGAAATACAATGGTAAATTTATGAATAAGCCCATCTGGTAGAACCCTAGCTTAAACAAGTTTTACAACAACAGAAAAAATCCTGTCCTTTAGTAATAAACTAAACCCGCCACACCTCTAAATTAAACCAAAAAAGTTAATTAAAGAACTTAGAAACATTTTAAAATCTTCCAAGGCTAACTACAAATTCAAAATTGCCATCTCTGTCAAAGACTATCATATCATCCTCATCATCCACCCTCTTTTTCCTTTTTCTGTATGGGATCAGGGTGTTATATCAAATGTTGCCACCTCTCTCGATTCAATGCCATTCCCATATTTTTCCATCAGTCATGCCTGACTGTTGCAGATCTTCTCTCATGCAATCAGTCATCTCTTTGCAGGAAATCATTTCTGCTGGCTTTCTTCCTGCATCTTCCAAATATGCTTCACCACATCATCTTCTACTTGCCTGCACATGTGCTTCAACCAGTACAATTTGTTTTCTTTGACCTTGTCTGCAATTGGAGCTACTTTGGCTTCTACTCTAATGTCCTAATTTCTTCAACTGTTCCACAGTTTGCATCCTACTATCCATCTCAGGCACTTCATCTCTATCTAGATTCCTCAACTGCTCTGCTTCATTGCCCAGGCTTCTGTGCCATACAGAAGTACTGGTAGCACCACTGTTTTGTACACACTACGTTTCAGCTTCTTGGACATTCTTCTGTGACCCATTGCTCCTGACACTATGTGCCATTGATTGCAGCCCTATGATTCAAGCTTTGATCAGCCCTTTAAGACTTCCCTTCTTCTAAACCACCCTCTCCCACATACTTGAAGTTGTTAACTTGTTCTGCTATTTTTCCCATCTATTTCAGTTTTAAGCTTATTCTACTTTACCCCATTTGCTGCCATGACAGCTGTCTTGCCTTTACTCGGTTTCATCCCATGCACCTACAGTACTGCATTCCATTCCCATATCATTTGCTGAAGTTCCTGTTTAAAGTCTGCATGTAATGCCACATCATCTCCATACAGCAGTGTTGATCTAACCCCTCCAACCTGTTTGCTAATGTAGTCTTCACCACAGTGAACAGTACTGGGCTCAGAGCTGAAACATGATGCATCCTCACTCCCATTGGGAACCCCTTTGTGAGTACAAACACTGTTCATGTTTGTGTCATTGGATCTGCTCTAATTTTAGCAATGTTGCCAGGACTTTGACCCATCACAGGACTGCTCAGATCAGCTTTCTTCAGCTCTTGCCATGCCCTTTCTGCAAGTCTAGGAGTGCTCATTTGAACTCTTCCTTCATTTGTATCTTCTCCACTGTCTGTCCCACAGCAAACCTCAGGTCACTTTTGTTGCATCCTAATCTGTTTTCTTTTATCAGTCACCATCTCTGGCACTTTCATGCAGCGTAAAAGGAGTTTGATACCTCTGTACTGCCCACATTTGTGAGTGTGCCATTTGTTTTTTTTACGCTGACACTAGAATTCTTACTCTTTAGTCATTTGTGATAAACCTTTCTCTCCATATTGATATAAATACTCCCAGGAGCCATTTCTTTGCTAACTCACCCAACATCTTGATCATATCTGCTGTGACCTCATTAGAACCTGCTGTTTTCTCTGGCTTCATTTTCCTTAGTGCTGTTTTAACTTCTTGTAGGGTGGGGTCTTCTTCTTCTTTCATTATAGGCCATGTCTATGATAATAAAACGTCTGTGGGGTTTTCTTCACTCAGAAGTGGCTGGAAGTACTCCTTCCATCTCTGTTTGATTTCCTGTGGACTGGTGAGCATGCATCCTTTTTCAACAATATAATAAAAATCTTAGAAACAACACACAGCACCACTCCATGTTGATGCATAATTTCTCAACCTACTCTGCCCCTGAAGACATAGCTGATCTATTAGAAGTCTAATTTAGTTCAAACTTCTCCCCTCATCTCCACCTAGTCTGTACAGGCTTCGCCCCTTGTTGTTCTGCCCCCAAGTATCTTTGCTGCACAAGTCCTAAAGGCTATCTTGGAGGTAAAAAGTAGTATCTCTATGTGGCCTGACAGTGTGACTTACTGTCCTGTTAAACAACCTGTTCGACCTCAGCTTCACTTCTGACTTTGTGCTTCAGGTTTGGAGAACTGCAGTGGTCATTACCATACAGGAAGGAAGCCCCACCAGAAATCATAGTAGCTATAGATGCAAACACCTCGCAAGCCCTATCTGGAAGGTGCATCACAATTGCCTCTTAAATCTGGACATTGTCAGTCTGAAGTTCCTTAACCCAAATTAGTTTGGTTTTGTGAAAGGGAGATCCTGTCTGCTACACCTGGTTGACTTCTTTGAAAAGCCACTGAGGACTTGGATGAGGGCAGGTCAGTACACACATCTTACTTTGATGTAGCCAAAGCATCTGATTTTATTTCTCACTCAGATATCAAATATTAACTCATCAAACTAAATGTAAACTCTATGTTACCTGATGGATAACAAATCTGCTCATAGATGGAATCCATCAAAATAAGACTGGGGGTACAATCTCCTTGAAAAGGTTTGTTATCAGTAGTGTCTCACAAGGCTCAGTGTTAGTGCCTCTCCTGCTTGGTATATATTTAATTTTCTGACATCAAGACTAGCATCTAGATCCTTTGGTTGACTAATGTTCCTAATTACTGTAAGCCTGGAGCATCAAGAACTCCTCTGGGGGCTCTTAAAACTACAGGGTGGACTAACACATGTAAATAAATGGTGCCACAACTGCAGCTAAATACAAAACATGTAATATTATATCCTTCATCAAACAGGATTGTCCTTGCTTCTACCTCATCAATGGTGCACTTCTCAAAACAGTCTTCAGTGACCTGTGCACATTTTCTGAAAAATAAGCTCTATTTATTATCATGTGGACACAGTCATTAGAAAATTGTTCTATTTAGCCCAGCTGATTCCTAAGGGTATTTCCGCCAGGTGCAAAAATGTTTTCATTGCATTCTACTCCTCCCATGTTAGACTCATAATTGAATACAGTGCTCTCATTGGCATGTACCTGCCCAGACATGTGATCCAACTTGAAAGACACCATTTCTTTACAAGGAAAATCAAAGGCCTGCATTCCGCTACCTATGCAGATCACCTAAGAGTATTCTCTCTTTTCTCTGTTTGAGTGCAGACTCTTTAGGGGTGACCTTTGCCTAGCTTACAAGGTCTCAAATGACCCTTTCCTGAATAACCTCCTTCATATTTGTAAAATCAGCAATAGTATATTAAAGACTTTAACATTCATCATGACATTAACCAAACCTACTGGTTTGATAGCTATATCACTCAAGGAATTCCTGTCCTTGGGAATAAACTCCCTCTTCATGTTAAGCAAAGTCGTTTCCTAACCATCTTCAAAGTCTGGATGAATGGGTGAGTAACCACAAATAATATGTTCCAGGTGCCATGTAAAAGAGTACCATGTAGTGGAAACTGCAGTTGCTAAGCTACAAATCATGGTGACAGTTGGTGCAGATGGTTAAGGCTATGTGCTGTAGTTCCTGTGGTACAGGGTTTGATTCATGCAGCCCTCATTTGTTTACTGTGTGACCTTGAGCAAGTCACTTAACCAGACATAGCTCCCAAGGTTGCTCTTGAAAAGAGACTGTGTGACCAGCAGACCTACGTCATTAACAGATGGGTGTTATTTGCATGAGCAACTGCCTAGCATTACCCTGTGAACCTATATGACAATTGTCCCTTGTGCCGAGCCAGTGACCCTGATGAAGTTAGCAGACAAAGCTTTATGGATTCAGAAGCAAGAGAAAAGCTAAAGCCAGGTAGGAGTGATGAGATAATTTCCTGCCTGTTATATTATCAGATAAAATAAATTGATCATGGAGAGATGTGAAAACAACTCTGATTTTGATGCAGTAAGACAGCAAGATTTGTGGTAGATTTCTTTCAAACACAATACCCAATACCCATACAGGAATGGAATTCTCCCAGGTGATCTTTGCAAAAAGACTCCTCTGCATCAAAGACCACTACTAAAAAGTAATAACATGATCACCTAGTAGTCATCAGCTAGGGAGTTCAAAATTCTGTTGTAAGTAAGTATCTCCTAGTATTTCTAACAATAACCTAAAAACTAAACGGCATGGCATTTAGTCCTGCCATTCCTGGAAAATAAAAACAACCCTCATTGGGCATATGGGAAAAACAGAAGTAACCATCATTGGGTACATGGTGCAACCAAGCAACTGAAGTAGTTATTTATATAGCAGAAAAAAATACTGACTGCTTCTGTTGTGGAGTTATTTAAAAATCTATTAGGCTCAACCCCCTGTACATGTCAGAAGTGCAGTCTGGTGTGATGACTAATGTAATCTGTAGCATTGGATGTATGTACTCACTCAAACATTGTCATCCACATGTTGTTTTACTATACACACATGTGCACGTGCATACACACACGCACACACACACACACACACACACACACACACACACACACACACACACACACACACACACACACACACACACACACACCAGTTTCCTTTAACAGTCAAAGCTTTTCTGCTTTTTCTTTTTTCTTTTTTCTTTTTGGGGGGTGTTTGTCTTGCCATTTTGTAAAATGTTATACTATTTTTTTCAGTTTACTGATACCACTGTCCCCTACCATATCTTCTGCCTGGTGTATCCCCTTAGTATCCCCATAACGTAATACTATCTCAAACTGCACTGACACCAGTTATACACATTTGCTAGTGCCTCAATGACTTCCATGTGTTAATAATGGAAGTATCATCAATATGTCAATGCACAATATGCTTTATTTCTTAATGAAGCTGTAATAAATAAGATGTCTATACTAAATATGTTCTGCAATTAGGATATACATATATGCATACCTCTATAGCCCGGGGGGGGGGGGACACTGGTGCAGCAGATAGTATTGTCACCTCACAGCAAGAGGTTCCCTGGTTCAGTTCTCAGCTGGGGTGCCTTCTGTGTGGAGTCTGCATGCCCTCCCTGTGTTCATCAGGATTTCCTGCAGGTGCACCAGTTTCCTCCCATATTCCAAAGACATGCAGTATGTGGACTGTACACTCTAAATTGGCCACAAGTGTGAATGTGCATGCGAGTGTGTTGTATGGAAGAACTACCATGGCAGGGCTTGCCATCCCGTATTGTAAACCTTGGCTTTAGATGATTGTCACCACTGAACACCATGACCCCATGTGCAAATCTCGCAGATGCTCCTGATTTCATTCAATGTCCTTGATTTTGCCTCATATTTTGGCCCTGACCTTTGTAAAAATGTTTGTTTGTTTTTTTCTGGAAAATCACTGAGGATTATACTCAGACAACAATACCAGTAGTTAGAATTTTGCACAGGTTCTGGGTTATGAACCTGTCCCTCCAGCATGTTTTGTTGATTGTGGTAATGAGGTTGAGGTCTCTGGAGCATGTGGTGTGGAGGGATTGGGATTTCTTTAGATGTAGCATTTCTAACAGAGCTGAGACAGACATGGCTTTGTAAGTCAAGTAAGTAGCTAAGTAGGTGATATGAGACAGAGAATAGTTGGAGTTTTTTGTGTCTGTCCATAAAGGACAAGAGTTTATGGCCTAGGATCCTCTTTGCTTGACAGGTTCATAACCCAGAGACTGCCCATGCTATGGAATAGACTACCCATACATGTCAAACAAAGCACCTCACTGGTCCTCTTCAAGAGAAATCTTGATGAGTGGATGGGAAATGGAAAATTCATCCCGGGGATCACTCCAGTGGCTCTACTTGACAGAGGCACTGGGAACTAAGGTCGGGTGGCACGATGCCAGGGTAATCCTATGGGCTAGGCTTGTAAAGGCTCCAGGGCCATTAGCCTTGTACACACCTATGAACCTATGAACACCATTTGCAGAAAAGGTAAATGAGAAGACAGTATGGTGGTTTGGGCACATGTGCAGAAAATCAGAAGACAATCTGGTGAAGAAGATTTGGGACAGACAAGAAGAAGGCAAGAGGAAACAAATATGTCCAGCAAAGAGCTAGATGGATTGTGTGAGAGAACATGTGCAACTCGGGCATGAGTGTCAAAGAAGACAGGAGAGATGGTGATGGTTGACACAACACTAACCATAAGTACAACTGTATACTGTATTTTGCACTTTTAAACTGTATTTTGATATATTGCTGATTTTTTAAAACTGTTCTTGCAGATTTGTTGCTCTTTTTGTCTGCTGTAGCATAGACTAGATTCAGACCTGCTGAATCTGGTTCTGTTTGGTAAATTGAGCACTAAACCAGGCTATCTTTTGTTAGAGAAGGTGATCCTACACCCTTGTGGCAGGAGAATGCAGTTAGAACTCATCTGATTGAAGACCACTGGCACAGGGCTCAGTTTTGAGCTTTTTTATTGGTTAAATTTGTTTAATTCAGTTTGCTCACTGTTGCTACATAAGCCCCGTGTTTGCTCAGGTTTGCACTTGTTTTAACACAGCTACACAGAGCTAGCCAACCAACAACTGCTCTGCTGTATTCATCTGTTTATGCGTAGTGCACCTCCATGCACCATTGCGTACTACAGTGCAGTGGGGGTAACCACTGGTGGTTATAGACGTAAAAACTTCAGTAGATACATTTTTCCTTAGCTGTGATCTGGCTGAGAAGTCCACAAATTGCGTTCAGCTGCTCAGAGAGCAACTCAGCTGCATTTTTGCCTCTTAAATAGTTCCAAAACCACCAAATCTACACAAGTCTAATACCATTCAGAGAACACCCACTAATACAGACCCTTTAGTATAGACCCTGTTTAGAGCGCCCAGTTGTACCACACCCCTCATTTACTCTCCTCACTGTGAAAACAGGATTTAACCTAGCATTATGGATTGTCAGTTTTCCTCCATTTCTCCTACTAGCTTGATTGACATGGGTATACTGAGGCAGTGTAGCAACTGCCTTATGTACACTGACAATACTCTACTCCTAAATCACCCAAGTACAATTTGTGAGAGATGCATCTACACTAAGAATCTGGAATCCTTGCTCTCTCGTGCACAGAACAGTAACACTGAGCAGGTTCTCAGCTCACATACTACAGCTCCCACACAAACCATGCACTCAACACATAAACCATCTTTCATGGAGGTACTCATCAGAAACCTACCTAAACACCAGAGACCTTCCAAAGACAAACACTCTACACATAATACAGCACCTACAGCACTCAGTACACATAAAAACACAAGCACCGGTGTCTCACCAAATAAGCCCCTAAGGCAAAGCATATCTGAACCAAATTTTTCAGTCTTAGGTGACTGCATTGTGAGACACACAGATGTCCTACTCACTAAGCTGGACAAGGAGAAGGTTACAATCAGCTGTCTATCAGGTGCCAGTATCCATCAGATCACACATGCACTCAAATCTCTCAACAACAAGTACCGTTATGACTCTGTCATAGTTCATGTTGGTGTGAATTACTTGAGATGTACCTCACTAGACTATATGAAGAGACATGATTGAGCGCTATGAATATGTGTTCCAAGCAGGTATGTCCCTAGCCTTGAGCAGCATTCTACTCTCGTCTAGGATGATACCGCAATATAAACAAAAAATGATTGACTTCAAGAATTGGCTTAGTTTCTGGTGTCATTCTAATGGGATCCAGTTCCTGTCAGCCTGGGATGATGTGGTTGATAGACCATGCTGCTTTGCCAGAGATGTTCTTCACCTGTCACCTCTACGCTTTTGGTTACTGGCTAAGGCACTTGTCTCCCCCATAGTGCCTTTTTAGGCAAGGTCTCAGGAACAAAATTTCTGATGTGAAAATATCACTCACAAATAAATTAAAGGTTATACTACTAAATGCTAGAAGTTTAAATCAGAAACTGCACTCTCTGGAAGCACTCCTCTCCCTGCAGGATGTTGATGTCTGTGCAGTCACAAAAAAGACTTGGTTCAGGGCCACAGAGACTACCCCAGCCTTGCAAGGCTACAATGCCTTCCACACTTTCAGAACATAGAATGAACCTGTGAGAACCAAAGGAGGAGGAGTATCTATCTTCGTCAAAGATATATACACCTCTAGAATGGTTAGACAGGAAAACTTCATGGAGTTACTCCAAGTTCACCTAACTGTGAGTAAGATCCCCCCCTTCAAGTCATCATTAGCTATAGGCCTCCTTCAATGAAACAAGATACCCACCACTGCTTATTTGGACCTACTTCAGCCAATCAAATTACAACGAAACACTCTAGTCAATGGAGGGATGCACAAAGGTTCCTGGACTTTGTTAACACTAATGCCCTGGAACAAATAGTATGCAACCCCACAAGGGGCTTAAGTATTCTTGACCTGGTCATCCCAACATGGGTGACCTTTGCACCACAACAAGCATAGGACCCTCACTGGTTAAATCTGATCACAAATCAGTCACATTTGAAGTAGGTATAACACCTGAACCCCTCTTAGGTGAAATCAGGCTAAACAATTTCCCCAAAGCTAATTATACTCTCTTAAGGGATGGCACAAATAATTTCCAAGCTCCAGTTCCCACAGATGGCATTGATAACTATACCAAGGTATACACAAATGCCCTGTACAAACACTTGCAGAAATGTATTGACATAGCTGTCCCAGGCAGGATCAAACCAAGACCCTTGAGAAAAAACAAACCTCTCTGGTGGACATCTAGCATTAATAAGTTATACAAGAGGAAGAAGTTGCTGTCTAAGAATAAAAAAGAGAGGCCCCAGCACTGGAAGAACACCCTCCTCTGCTTGAGCAAACAAATAAGACAACTTTTAAAATCCTGTTAGGGCAACTTCAAAAAAAATTAGCAACCATAGCTAAGGATAACCATAAGGCATTCTTCAGCTATATCCACAACCTAAAAGGTAGGACTCAGACATGTGCTGAACTAGCCGTGGATGGTATTGCACACACTGATCCTGCAAAAATAGTTAACCTACGAGCTGACAGGTTTGGCAAAAATCCCCCCCCCCCCCGTCCCCTTCAAACAGTCCATAAAACATTCCCTCTACAACTCCCCACCTTGCATCTCCAAAGAGCAAGTCATTAACTCTCACTCCAAGGCCAAAAATACAGCCTCTATGAGACTGGATGGTATCCCAGGTTACATTTTAAATGGTCTGAAACATGAGTTAGGAACTCCATCGGGTACTCTCTTCAACCACAGCCTGAGTACTGGTCTTGTCCCTGATGAATGGAAAACAGCAACTGTTATCCTCCTTCATAAAGGGGGTACAGCTACATACCCTGGAAACTACAGATCCATAAGCTTAACCAGCCTTATCTGTAAGGCCATGGAATAAATCATCATGGACCTTATAAAAAAGGATATAGGTGATCTCCAAACCCTTGATCAGACACAGTTTGGTTTAGTCAAAGGCAAGTTATGCTTATTAAACCTGGTGGAATTCTTTGAAAATCTCACCAGAGACAACGATAAAGGCAAATTTGCGCATACAGCCTACCTTGACTTAGCCAAGGCCTTCAACACAATCCCACATTCTGGCATCATTGATAAATTCTCCCAGTTGAATATCACCCCTTATGTCATCAGGTGGGCTGCTAACTGGCTGACCAAAAGATCACACTCAGTCAAAGTTGGGGACTTTACCTCAACCAACAGACCTGTCACCAGTGGGCTTCCACAGGAGTTAGTGCTGTGACCCTATTGTTTGGGATATACTTCTCAGAAGTTCAGGCCAATGCAGAGGGGCTGTGGCTGACTAAGTTTGCTGACAACTGCAAATTAGGTGCAATCAATGAACCCCCAAACAATATCAATATACTATAGGGACTTACACAAACCAGTGATTGGTGCCAAAGCCATGGACTCAAACTGAATGCAAAAAAAAATGCATCATCCCCTTCGGTAAAAACAAAATCCTTGCAGACTATCATATAAATAATAATACCCTAAATAACAACTCAGTAGTGAGACACTTGGGAATGAAAGTTGACTGTAGCCTAAACTTTGACCACCATGTGTTTACTGTGGCAGGGAAGGAATTCTATGTCACACATCTCATTAGCAAAAGCATTGCCTCAAGAGTGAAAGAAGTCATAACACCCCTGTACTCAGCTCTCATCACACAAGTAACTGAGTACAATGCTCCCTTTGGTATGTACCTTACCAGGCACCTGTAACAACTTGAGAGACCTCAGAGATTTCTAACCAAGAAAATACAGGGTCTCCAGCACATGCCATACACTGACAGACTGAAGTCACTGTCACTGTACTCACCAGCATACAGACTACTTAGAGGAGACTTGTTCCTGGCCTACACAGCAATCTCAGATAAAAACCTAATGGAAATGCTGCACATCCTCAAGTCAAACGGGACAAGGGTCACCCATTCCAAGGACCTTAACCTGGCCTGCGGCATAAATAGGACCTGCTGGAGAGACAGATATATCTTTCAGAGGTTACCAATCCCCTGGAATAGGCTACCAATTCACATCAAACAAAGCCCCCCATGACCCTGTTTAAGCATAGCCTGGATGACTGTATGGGAAACCATAAATTCCTGCTGGGGATTTCGCGCATGACATTCCTAGATATGGGCAGTCATTGCTAACTAAGATGTTGAGTTTAGGTAAGATCCTTTATATTTTTATATAGGGTTTCCCTAGTATTATATTGGGTACACACGACTAGGCTTATAAAGACCTTTGGGTCAATAGCCCAGTAACCACCTATGAACCTATATATATAGATATAGCTATATATATATATATATATATATATATATATATATATAGATATATATCTATCTATCTATATATATATATATATATATATATATATATATATATATGGTTCCCATTCAGAAGCCTGAAACATCATAAGCCTGAAAATCAAAATCCTGAAACCAAAAGCCTGAAAATTCAGAATCCTGAAAACTCAAAATCCTGAAAGCCCAAAATCCTGAAAGACCAAAATCCTGAAACTCAAAATCCTGAAAACACAAATAATGCTAATATGTCACTATAAAGACACTAATATCTACCAACTGACCCTGACCCTAACCCTAACCCTAAGGTCTGTCACTATCGCACACTCACCTGACCCGCGCCCTAACCCTAACTCACTTAAACCGCCCCTAACCCCAATATTTGTCACTATTGCATACATGCCTAACCTGGCCCCTAACCCTAACTCACTTAAACCACCCCTAACCCTAAAATAAAACCAACCGCACACTTACCTGACCCCAACGCATGACCTAACACCACAGGGCTAACAATAGCAAAGCCACAATGACATCAGTATGTCTATTTTGTGTTTTCAGGATTTTGAGTTTCAGGATTTTGGTCTTTCAGGATTTTGGGCTTTCAGGATTTTGAGTTTTCAGGATTCTGAATTTTCAGGCTTTTGGTTTCAGGATTTTGATTTTCAGGCTTATGATGTTTCAGGCTTCTGAATGGGAACCATATATATATATATATATATATATATATATATATATATATATATATGTGTATATATGGGTCAATGTCAGATTTTTTAGACTTTTCAGAAACTAGAAAAAAATATCAGAGACCATATGATTGAGTTTCTGAAAACTTGAAAAAAAAAAAACACAGAAATCTACCTTTTTTATGTTTTTGCAGGGGGGATGCCCCACCACACCCCCTGCAAATTATATATACCAACTCCAAGATTGCATTAAAGTGAGAAAAAGGGTAAATTTCCCGATCCTCACTGAATCACGATCTCCATTCAAAAGCTTTGAGTTTTCAAAAACCTGACCATATGGTCTTGACCATATGGAGTTCGAGTTTCTGAAAACTCTGAAAACTGATAGAGACCCATGTATGTGTGTATAATATATATATATATATATATATATATATATATATATATATATATATATATATATATATATAGCTATACTCTGAAAGTAAACCTCTGTATGCACTAGATGTTATCCTTAGCTTACCAATTTCTAAAAAAAAAAAAAAAAAATGTATATGTGTGTATGGGTTCCCTTCAGAAGCTTGAAATGCTGAAATCTCGAATTTCAGTATTTCAAGCCCAAGAAGCCGATTCCACAGAACAGCGAAAGTTTAGAAGAGCGAAATTCAAAACCTCGAATACCGGAGGTTTTGAATTTCACACTTCTAAACTTCCACTGTGGTCATGTAGTCATGTAAGTGTGTGTGTGTGTGTGTGTGTGTGTGTGTGTGTGTTAAGGGGTTTGGGTAGGGGCTGTGGTGTGTGTCAGTGTGTTTTGTTGCTGTGATGTGTGTGTGTGCGAGGAGAATGTAGCTTGTGTGGTGGTGTTTTGTGTGTGTTTGTATGTAATGCGACCTCGGAGTGAGAATATTTAAGTAGGGGGGGGGTGTTGGGGGCATGTAGTAGACAAATTGTGTGTGTTTGTGTGGAGGATGGTGTGTGTGTGTGTGTGTGAGTGTGTGTGTGTGTGTGTGTGTGTGTGTGTGTGTGTGTGTGTGTGTGTGTGTGTGTGTGTGTGTGTGTGTGTGTGTGTGTGTGTGTAGTAGTACCGCGAAAATTCAAAACCTCCAGTATTCAAGGTTTTGAATTTCACGGTTTTCACTTTTCGTTGTTATGTGGATTTGGCTTCTTGGGCTCGAGATACTGAAATTCAAGACTTAAAAAAAAGTCATCAAAAGTAGAGCCAAGAATTTTACAATTTTCTGCTTTTCACTCACTTTTTAATAGCTTCCTGTGTTAT
Source organism: Protopterus annectens (assembly GCF_019279795.1). Taxonomy (NCBI): domain Eukaryota; kingdom Metazoa; phylum Chordata; order Ceratodontiformes; family Protopteridae; genus Protopterus; species Protopterus annectens. Next base: position 372,949,552 of record NC_056736.1, on the reverse strand, counting down.
CCAGCTCAATACACTGCGATACTATATTCCTCATCTCATCAACTAGCATGTAAAAGACCATGAAATGAGTAACTCTGAAGTGCTCTGTCAAATGAGCTATACCATGGCCAATCATTTATGCTCAGCCTCTGTGAACTTGCCGTATGTAAGAGATAGTAGATTTGCCCGTTCTTTTTCTTTCTTTCTTTGGGCACACAACATGCACAGAAGCAAAACTATAAACCAGACTGTGCATTGTTGTTTTATCATTTGTAACTACCTGGTCAGCACCAATGGTCATAACACTCTAAATACTAATTATGCACCCCCCCCCCCATTATGTATGCTTCCCAATGTTCAGTCCTAGGGTCCATATTCTTTTCTTTGTTTATAAATGTACAGAACATCAACATCTTCATCCTGTATTCAAAAAGCTTTATAGAAGGACTTTAAAACCCTAAATAAATGGCTATCAAATAGCCTGCTAACTACAGATTAGTCAAAAATAACAATTATAGCATTGGGGACACAACAAAAACTCTCTTCCAGTTCACCATTTTTAACATTCTCACTCCCACTAATACTCCTGTATTGATAATCCATCAATACAAATACCATACACATAATACATATGCCTTACTCTACATGAAACATTGTGTGTGTGTGTGTGTGTGTGTGTGTGTGTGTGTGTGTGTGTGTGTGTGTGTGTGTGTGTGTGTGTGTGTGTGTGTGTGTGTTTGCATGTGTGTGTGCCTGTGTGTTTATTAAATGCACAGTGAGTCAAGTGACAGGTATGAAGAAATAATTTCAAGTGATAGCTATGGGATCAAAACAAAATGTACTGCACAGGGGATTATAACCAAAATATTCAAATAAATAAAATCAGTATCACCAAATAAAATTGTTATAAAAGCCAAGGTCTCTACACCTTAATGTACAGCCTGATTTATATTTGGTGATGTGTATGTAGCATACTACATGTTTGCACTGGTAAATTAAAAATGAAGATTCAATAACTTGAAAAGTACTTTTTTTCTAAGCAATCATAAACCAGACACTGGTTAATAACAATAAGGCAATCCAGGATTATGTTATTGTATAATATTAGCATACGTGGTGCTTTACTTCATGCATTATCCAATGCCACGAGTGATATTATTACATAGTAACACCCTCCCTTTCATGCTTAATTACTTAATTAGCTGCTTTTTATTCATGAATGTAATATAAGCCATATTCACCTCTGCTGATTCATTAGGTTCTGATTTTTAACAGATATAAAACAGGTCTAATTATTGTCGATCTAGAATACAAGAGTAAACAAAACACTCTTTTCTGATAATTTCTTGCATGCTTTAGGAGACAACATAAGAAGTTCAGTACGAAATTATTCTAGATTTGTATTATGTACACGATTTGAGATAGTGATATCATTTTATTGCAGTGTGTCTTTTTTTCCATTACTATATGTCACTTGTGCTTGATCTGACCAGTGACTATTTCAAAATTTTTCTGCTCATGTACAGTTAAGCATAATTATGGTCCCAAGGTAAAACTTTGCCTGATCTACCAAATGGATGAGGATTGCTTAATTAATTAATTAATTGATTAATTAATGAATTAATTAATTAATTATTTAATTAATTTCTGTATTATTTTTTTACCCATGGTGCAGCACTGATTACAAGTCTCAGCATGGGAAACAGAAAGTCAGAATCACATTTCAGTCAGTAACACTATAGACAATATTCATTAGCAGTATGCAGTTATTGTCAATATGCAAGAGTGTATGGAGTATGTACAGTAGTAATATATATTATTTCCAATAACATCAAAATAATTTAAAGTGAGATACCAGTGTGTTAGAATCAGCACTACGTTTTTGTCACTGAGAATGATCGATTAGGTAAAGTAGAGTGAGCTAAAATCAAAAAGAATCACTGCTCCAATGTTCACCAAAACACCAAAATGTAGAACAGTTTGAAGAAAGCACAAATCCGTAATCCACACAAAATATTTTAATAAAACGACTCTTCAGTCCAACAAAACGCAGAAAGATTAATTAAATGACTATGCAGTCCACTAACGCGATTACACCAACACTGCGTTTTCGTTTAAACAACTTCATCAGATGGAGACAAATGCATACCTACACAAAACACTCCATATATACTCATCAAAATAATTAAACAATTAATTAATTAAAAAGGGAAAACAAGATGCATATACATTTAAAGGGCTAGAGCTCATAATGCTTTCAACACATACATTAAATATAATGATTCCCCCCATACTATCCTATTACTTTAATAATTTAATGTCTCCATCTGATGAAGTTGTTTAAACGAAAATGCAGTGTTGGTGTAATCGCGTTAGTGGACTGCATAGTCATTTAATTAATCTTTCTGCGTTTTGTTGGACTGAAGAGTCGTTTTATTAAAGTATTTTTTGTGGATTACGGATTTGTGCTTTCTTCAAACTGTTCTACATTTTAAAGTAGAGTGAGCACTGCTAAAGAGAGTTTGACTACAGCAAGGAGAAAGAGCAAGTGAGGAAGCAAAGGTTAGGTAATATGACTGGATAAAAGGCATTCAGTGGACTGGTCAGAATGAATACCTAAGGCCCGATTCCAAAAGACTTGCTCTCAGTGTAAGTGAAGACTTGGACTGAGATCTGTCTGAGAGCAGGTGTTTTGGAATCTGGTCCTCTGTGCAATCTTGTTTATAGATAGGCCTTACACCAAAGTAAGTGACTTACACTGTGAGCAAGTCTTTCAGAATTAGGGCAGTCTTACATGAATCTGGCCACTAGTTTAGAATTGTTAAACGAATTACCTAAGACATTGGAGAAAATGTGTTTCCTTGCTGTATGAATTTGGGGAGAGCTCACTCAACAATGATAGGACAAAATCATTAAGAGTGTTATCTTATCGGGCTGTTCAAGTTTCTTTAAAAAATGTTATTACAGTTAGTTCCCTAGAATAATAATTTGTTTTGAAATAATGTATTTACCTCATGGAAAGAGAATCACTCAGTTTTGTGTGCTGACTCTCTTTTGCATCACAATGGTCTGCCAAAGTGACTCTGTGGACAGCCACCATTACCCACAGTGTTTCCAAGGAAAATGGGTGAAATTGCAGTAGGTTGCCACATCTTTCTTCTTTAGGACACATGCACACCTTCATACCTATAAACAATTTAGAGTCCCTGATACATGGTACTGCATATCTTTTAGCATGTGGAAGGAAACTGCAGCATCAGGTAGAAACCCATGTAAACAAAAGGAGGACATGCACACTCCTCACAGAAGGCGTGCATGACAATAACCAAACCAGCTTGCTGTCTTGTGACAAAGCTACCCTTTGCACAGTTGTGTAGCCCACTGTAGTTAAGATGTACCAAATCTAGCAAGAGGTATATAGGATTAGTGACCACCATTTCATAAAGATGTTATAATCTGCATTAAGTCAGATAATTTACCTGTAAGAACTGTCTTTGCAAGAGCTTAATTAAAACACATTCTGCATTTCCAGAGGTATATATTACAGTGTGTTACAGAGAAGTTCCCATAGGATTCCTTGAAAGAAAAAAACGATTAGAACCTCCTGCAGTCTTAGCAGCCTCATGGCTCTTGTGGCCTGTAACAACACAGAAGGGTCTAGTAGGACAGCAAGACCCAACATTGACAAATTCTGGCATACCTGATTATATCTGTTCCTGTTTGCTGGCAACAATGCAACTTTTTTGGACTTCCCTTTCAGGGAATCCATCCCATTTAGTCCAGAATTCAATGAGCATTTTCAAGAAATTAAGAAGACAGAACAGAGTCAAACAGCCATCCAAAAGGTTTCACCAAACAAGAAAGGTTTAGGATATTATTCCAGATTCTTTTTAATGCCAAAGAAAATGAAGGATTCCAGGCTTATTCTGGATCTCAGCAGTTTATGCACATTCATTACCAGAGAGAACTCTCAACTGGCCATAGTGTAGTCTATTTAGGAAAAACTAGACATACTGTTTGGACCTCTAAGACACCAAACTCCACATAAAGATCACCAACAAATCAAGGAGGATTTTACTGGTTTCAGACACTTCCACCTGGGCTCATCTCTGCCACCGTGGTGTTAACCAAATGCATATCATTACTCTTAACAGTATGTATTGCAATGAATCTAGCCCTGCTGGGTTAAAAACAGAGAAAACAGGAATAAAAGATTGCTATGTAATGAAAACATTACATCTGTACTCAAAGTTCTGCTGTTGCTTTAATTTAAGCTTAGTAAGGCAGTGAAAGTGAAAAAGCTGGAAAATGGAATTGGAAACCATCTAGCAAGAGGTATATAGGATTAGTGACCACCATTTCATAAAGATGTTATAATCTGCATTAAGTCAGATAATTTACCTGTAAGAACTGTCTTTGCAAGAGCTTAATTAAAACACATTCTACATTTCCAGAGGTATATATTACAGTGTGTTACAGAGAAGTTCCCATAGGATTCCTTGAAAGAAAAAAACGATTAGAACCTCCTGCAGTCTTAGCAGCCTCATGGCTCTTGTGGCCTGTAACAACACAGAAGGGTCTAGTAGGACAGCAAGACCCAACATTGACAAATTCTGGCATACCTGATTATATCTGTTCCTGTTTGCTGGCAACAATGCAACTTTTTTGGACTTCCCTTTCAGGGAATCCATCCCATTTAGTCCAGAATTCAATGAGCATTTTCAAGAAATTAAGAAGACAGAACAGAGTCAAACAGCCATCCAAAAGGTTTCACCAAACAAGAAAGGTTTAGGATATTATTCCAGATTCTTTTTAATGCCAAAGAAAATGAAGGATTCCAGGCTTATTCTGGATCTCAGCAGTTTATGCACATTCATTACCAGAGAGAACTCTCAACTGGCCATAGTGTAGTCTATTTAGGAAAAACTAGACATACTGTTTGGACCTCTAAGACACCAAACTCCACATAAAGATCACCAACAAATCAAGGAGGATTTTACTGGTTTCAGACACTTCCACCTGGGCTCATCTCTGCCACCGTGGTGTTAACCAAATGCATATCATTACTCTTAACAGTATGTATTGCAATGAATCTAGCCCTGCTGGGTTAAAAACAGAGAAAACAGGAATAAAAGATTGCTATGTAATGAAAACATTACATCTGTACTCAAAGTTCTGCTGTTGCTTTAATTTAAGCTTAGTAAGGCAGTGAAAGTGAAAAAGCTGGAAAATGGAATTGGAAACCATCTTGAAGCACATGTACATGAAAGTTCTGTCAGTGTAACTGAGGCAATAATGTGGGATGGCACTGGAATGGAATCAGATGATTTAAGATGTCTAGATTGCTGTTAAGACAGAAATGAGATAATTTAAGGCCTTGCAGAGGCTCTTGTTAAGGAGCTTATTGATATATTAATGTACTAACGATTGGGTAACCCTTACTTTAATTGAAGCACAAGTTGCCTGTTTCATAGCTAGGCAGTGGGAGAGCCATCTGCCTCCCCCAACAATAAAGTGGCAAATGCGTTTTTGTGTTGTCTGGATTTTTTGTCTGTGAATATTTCTTGCAGATGTGGAGTCTATGAGGGGAAGTCAGTGTTCAAAGATGGAAAAAAGAACTCTTTTTCCAATTGCATGCTTTTTTGTCTAGTTTATAAGACATTTGCATTGCTTTATTAGTCAGGTATCATTTTCAATGTAAATATGGAGGCTGGTAGTCTTATACTTAGCCCAGGCCATTTTTTGTGTAGCAATGGATTGGGATATCCAAAAAGTGGTGTCTCCACTAATACTCCTGATTTTCAGATTAGAAAAATACTACTTTTCCTTCAGTGGCAAGAGAATACTAAGGAAATGCTGCAACAACGTGTATCAGTAAGCCTGACTGCTTACAGATAACAAATCATTACAGACCAGCATGCAAAATGCATGTGATTTCTATCCCTGTTGGAAGATATAATATGTGACAGGTTTAGGGTTCGTGTGGTGTCCCTTGAGAGAAAAGATAGACTACTGTGTATGGACAGTCCACCAAAGGGGGTAAAAATCTGGAAATACTCAAAGCCATTCAAGCAAGCTACGACTGCCAATTATAAGGTCAGGACATTTTGGTTCTGCCATGAGTTGCATTGAGTCATGTTCTGCTAGAGTGGAGAATGGAAGGAAATTAACCTTAGGCTGCCAGGAATGGTTAATATCTCCAACCAGTAATGAGTTCATGCAGTTAAATTTACCCAGTATTGTTTTAAGTTTCTATCTCAGTGTTAGACCAGTAGCAGGATGGAGCTGGTAAGGTACTCCAATCCTTAGCATAAGAACATTGCCCATAAGGCATTTATAAAATGTTCTATTAGGGTCTTGGGCATAAACATTAGGGGCAGAAGCAATCAGAATACTGCAAGCAGCATTCCTCCACCAGTTCTGTCCTGCTTTCTGGCATTCATATTTTTTATACTTTGATTGAATAAAACAGTTTTTAGTCAAGGGTCCATGATTCCTCTAACAATGTGTTTGTTTAAGTGAAGCCAAGCTTCAAAATCTATCCATCTTTATTGTCAATGCATACATTTAATGTACAAGGTCACTGTCTCATTACACCAGAATGTCTTGTATACAAAATTTCCAAATCAGTTTCTTCAATAATTGGTGCTGTCTTTTCCAGGAATCAACTCAGAACCTCTTACAATGCTACCTTGGAGATAAACTGCATCTTTGTAGGAATCATAGGTGTCATAGGAATTTCAAGGTTACTGAGTCATTAAACCATTATGACTTGAAAGTACCCACCCTAGACTGTATCTCCCCTCTCAAGAAGGACCAGGCCACTAAAGCCCAAGGTGAATTTAAGAACACCCATCAAATTATCTGGGTCCCATTTGTAGGAAGATAGTGTATCACACTGATTTATCTGCAGGTGAAATTTATTCCAGAGGTGAGAGAGATGCTAAATAATGAATCTGTCTCTCCACCTTATTTTATTGGTCTTCTGAAGTGGGTTTATATCTATTGTTCTGGCATCTGTGGAACTGTTTTATTTGTGAAAGTACAAGAGACCCTGGACTACTTGGTACCTAATTGCTCAGAAAGCAAGGCATAGGTCTCTAATGAGGAGCCTATAAGACATGGAAAAGAGGGACAGTGCTTCTAGTCTTTTCTAGCAGTATAGGGCTTTCAAGTCTGACATCTTTGTTAGGAACCTTTGGGGATCTTTATAATTGCTTAATATGTCTGGTGAGGTACATCACAAAGACGCATTGTATTCTGTAATTGTTCTCATCAGTGCTGAATGCAAGGGTACAATAACATCTTTAGATCTGAATGATATTCTCTTGATGATCTCCTGAGAACCATTGTTATATGTTGTTCAAAGGAGAGGGATTTTCAATCCAGGTTCTCATGTGTCTAACTACATTTTCATTTTGAAGTGGGGTATTGTGAATGCTGTATGCTTGGGGAATGGTTTGTCTGCAAAATGAAACCATGTTGCATTGTTTTAGCATTTAATTTAAGCCCATTTTTCAATATACCAAGCATTTATAAGTGTATGCTCCTATTGGAGAGCATCTATATTATAGATGGATTTGACAACAATTCCCAGCTTGCAGCCAACTGCAAAGTTGGTTAGTTATATGTCTTTGTTTTCAGTCTGTAGGTTAGAGCTGTAAATGCTATGAAAAATGGTGCAGCACTGAGCTCTATGGGACACCACTAATCACCTTCATCTTCTTTAATGCTCACCCTGCTTTCCACACTAAGCAGGTTTTGTCTTTTATTTTTATTTATTACATTTGTTGACCTGCTCATCGTCAAAAACGGAAGCCAACCTGGTGGTCCCCTGCCATAAATAAACTTTAAAACAAAAGGAAGAAACTGTTGCAGAAAAGAGGAAAATCCCAGGATGCAAAAAACTCCCTTACCAGCCTCAGTAAGAAGCTGAGATCCCTCATAAAATCCTCCAAAGCTAGTTACGAAAATAAAATTGCCAAAGATTCCAAAGACAGCCACAAGGCATTTTATAACTATGTCAAGAATCTAAATGGCAATGCTCAGATCTGCTCTGAGCTACAACAGAATAGCATTAAATATACTGATCCCAAGGATATTGCCAATATCCTGGCAGATCGATTCAGTACCAACTTCACCCCCTCTCACCCCCTAAATGGCCCATCTCAATACTGGAAGATTGCCAAATTTCAGTAATAACGGCCACACAAGTAAAAAAAATGCACTCTCCAAAGCTAAGAATACAGCATCTATGGGACCAGATGACATCCCGGGCTGTGTACTACATGAACTACAAAATGAACTGGCACATCACCTAAGTGTCATGTTTAATCATACCCTCACCTCAGGCTTCATGCCCACTGAGTGGCGCACAGCTACAGTTATCCCACTCCACAAGGGGGGATCCACCTTGGATCCTGGGAACTACCGCCCCATCAGTCTGACGAGACCATGGAATGTATTATCATGGAACTTATAAACAAAGACATTGGCAACCTTAAAACACTGTACTCTACCCAGTTTGGGTTGGTGAAGGGCCGATCTTGTCTCCTGAACCTGATTGACTTCTTCGAATCAGTCTCCAGAGCCATGGACAAGGGTAAGGCAGTCCACACAGCCTATCTGGACCTTGCCAAGGCCTTTGACACCATCCCCCACTCTGGAATCATAGGTAAACTTACTAAGCTGGGCATTAATCTCTACATCACTCGATGGGTTGCCATCTGGCTTACTGACAGATCCCATACGGTAAAAGTAGCTGACTCCAAATCCAGCTCCAGACAAGTGACAAGTGGAGTACCTCAGGGTTCAGTCCTGGGACCTCTCTTGTTTGGCAGAAGTACAGGCCAACACTAAGGGACTCTGGCTAATAAAGTTCGCAGATGACTGCAAACTGGGAGCCATTATTGAATCCCCAAAAGGGCCTTACAGAAACAGACGCTTGGTGCCAGAGCCATGGGCTCAAGCTCAATGCCAAGAAATGTAGAGTTATCCCCTTTGGGAAAAAACATGTACCCATGAATTACCACATAGGTGGCAGTACACTAAACACCGAAAGTGTGATAAGAGGCTTAGGGACACAGGTGGACAGTGGTCTCATCTTCAATAATCACATCACCACAACAGTCAGGAAATCCTTCTATGTGGCACACCTCATCACTAAGGGCTTTTCATCCAGATAAAAGGAGGTCATGGTCCCACTGTACTCATCCCTCATTAGACCCATTATAGAATACAATGCCCCATTTGGTATGCACCTCTCAAGACATCTGCAACAACTGGAAAGGCCACAGAAATACCTTACTAAAAGAATCACGGGCCTAAAGCAGATGCCCTATGCTGACCACCTTAAAAAACTCCAGCTATACTCTGTCGCATATCATCTACTCTGAGGCGATCTCTGCTTAATATACAATGTCAAACCCAGAGCTGCTGGACATGCTACACTTAAAGAAATCCCAATCCCTCAGAGCCACACGCTCCAGGGATCTAAACCTTGTCATAGCAATAAACAAAACATGCTGGAGGGATAGATACCTGACCCAGAGACTCCCCAGACTCTGGAATAGACTGCCTATACATGTCAAGCAGAGCACCACTTTGGCCCTCTTCAAAAGGAACCTTGATGATTGGATGGGAGAAAGGAAATTCACCCCAGAGATCACGTCAGTCACCCTGCTAGACAGGTGTCCAGGGAACTAAATAGTGTGAGAAGAAATAGCCAGGGAATTGTTATGGCTAGGCTTGTATAGCCCTAGGGCCGATAGCCTAGTACCAACCTATGAACTTGGTGTGTCCGACTGGGCCAGAGGCCCGTTTTCAGCAGAGATCCAGGGGGGAAACTCCACAGTAATACAAACAACAAACAAACATAGTAACAGCAACATTAGTACAATAGAATTATATACAGCATCAAGAGACAGTACAATGCAAGGTCCTGATAAATATAAAAGAACCAGGGAGAACAACTCCACTGTAGTACAAAACAATCAGAAATACAACAAAAAATGTATCTAATTAGCTATTTATCTTAACACAAAGGGGGTCTATTAGTAACAGATTTAGCTTATTAATTATGATAGCATGAGAAATGGTAACAGATGCCTTGGCCAGATCTAGGTAGACAGTATATACAGCACAACCACTATCAACAGCTTGTGTTACCTTTTCAAAGAACTGTTCCAGGTTCATTAGAGAGGGTCTACCCTTTACAAAACCAAATTGATGCAGATCTAGCATGATGAGATTTTGAATGTCTGTGTTTAAAATGTATGTTATAATGTGTTCCATGGCCTTGTCAGGTTAATGGTCTTATAGTTTTGGGGTCAGTAATAGGGTCACCTTTATGGACTGGCATCACAAGTGCTGTATGCCATACTTCCAGGACTGAGCCTGTAGCCAGGCTCAGGTTAAATAAGTTATGAAGAGGTTCCACCGGGGCATGTTTAATACTATTTAACAAACAGTCTTATATGTTATCAGGTCCCATGCAGGAAGTGTTATTAGCTTTGGCCAGCAGTTTCAGGACATGCTGATGATGGGGAGGTGGGATTGAGAGACATAGGTATCATAAGGTTTTGGATATTCGTCTTGGCATGAAATTTGTACTAAAATTATTTGCTAGTATATTAGCAATGTCTGCCTTTTAGTATGAGTTCTATACATTTTTCTGTGTTGATTTTACGTTTTCTGATATAACTAAGAAGGATTTATAATTGTCCGTAGCTTCTAATGATATCCTGAATACATGGACTACCTAAGTAGATAAAATTGTATTTTTAAAATTCTCAATCAAATTTTTAATATTTTCCTTGATGGGAGAGTGGTTAGATTTTTACTAAATTCCGATGAGCTTTTTCTTTTATTGTAGATTTTATTTATGTTGGTGCACCACCAGGGTGCTTTGCTGGAACTGCCAGTTCTATACATTTATTTAAATGGCTATAAAACTCATTTGTAATATTTTTCTGCTGATGCAATGACTGTGGTCATGTTATAAGTCTAAAAACTTCTGTGGATAACATGCATTGGAGGTGTAGGCTCCAGTAAAGTGATGAGTAATTATAGTCTCCCGGAATGATGGAAGTCTTATTTATGGGGAGTTCATCTATGATGTTTAGGAACCTGACATGAACTTCCAAGGTCATTGAAGGTGTCTTGCAACAGGCATTAAACTGGTAGCCTTTTTTTATTTTATGTGTTCTGGAGTTTAATAAGTTCAACTTGTGGGTCACTGGGAATCTGTCTACACTTGATATGGTCTCTGAGAAATATTGACATGTCACCACAGTTGCCATTTGGTCTGAAGGCATAGTAGATGCTAATCCAGGTATGGAGGGAGTGCTTTCCTGGGCATTTAAACCAGTCAGTCAGTCAGTGCTCTGTGTTGCAAAGGAAACAGCAACATTTTATCTTCACTATAAGAAGCGGTCTGTTGTTAGCGTGGGCAGATACAGGCAGAAAAATCTGCATATGTGATATTACTGTAATTAGATAAGTATTTGGGAACTGGTCAGTGACTAGTAGGCCAAGATCTGTGATAAGGACAGGGAGAAGGATTGTTATTCTGTCTTTTTGGTTGTGGATGAAGAGACTGTAAGATCTAGTAGACAGACAAAGTTTAAGTCTAGTTTACAACTGTTCTGGTTCATAGGTTCATAGGTATGTACTAGGCTATTGGCCCAAGGGCCTAAGTAAGCCTAGCCAACAAGGTTCCCTGGCTTACGCCACCCAAAAAAGTTATTAAGAAGAATATCACAAGACCTGGGAGGTATTCTCTATAGGTAACAAACTTCAGAAATACACAGTAAATTTGGGGCATAAATTAATTAGGAGTGCTGGGAATAAAGTATGGAGTAGATGCGGGAAGAACATGGTAGAGTCATTGGAGAGAATGGGAATCTTGACAAACAGAAGACAGATTCTCCTTTAAGAACTGGGAAAGATTAGTGAACCTACACTAATGGTTTTAGTAGGTGTCATATTACTCAAAGGACTAGACTGGGAAAGATAGTGGAAGGCTATACCCTTTTAGTGTGACTATATATCTTTTCCTAGTTGTATAATGTCCTTAATTAATAAAGCACTGTGGATAGTTATGTGAAGGGCACAAGTAAGTGTCACCAGTTTTGCAGTGTTGTTAGTGTGTTGTTATTTTACAGTATGTGTGTAAGACAGGGATTTAGAAATAGCTAGTTCTTTTATCCTTTTACTGTGAGCTTTTCCCTAGCCAGTGCGATCCCTCACACACAGTTCCTGATTACTGCTTCTCACAGCACTGCTATTTCTCTTTATTGCTGTAATCGCTAATTAATCTTGCTGTTATTGCTGTTCTTAGATAATTTTGCTGTTATTAGTGTTTATTACTTTAATTAACTCAGTAATACCTACATGATGTGGTCACACCTCTAGCAGCCTACACACATAGGTTCATAGGTATATACTAGGCTAATGACCACCAAAGTATTTATAAGCATAGCTGTGCAATCCAACCTAGCTGTGTCTCTTTGTATCATGAGCATTTATTAGGAGTGAGCATGTTAGTCATGACACTGCTTGACAGAGGCACAGCAAAATGATAGGCATAGTTTTTATTCAAACTAATAAATGCCCTTGGGCAGATAGCCTAGTATGAACCTATGAACCTATGAACCTATGAAGTTTCTAGAGGTTATGTGGGAGCGCTGTATGTTAGTTTGGGTATTATTATCTGCCTCTTTCTATCAGAGACATGAGGTCCAGACCCATGGGGAATTTCTGATTTCCCATTCACTGGTTAAGGTTGCACTTAAATAGGGTTAGGGATCGACTCTGCTTCACATGGATGGGGAGCCTGTTCCAGAGCATGAGGAACCTCTGAGATACATATTTGTCTCACCGACATGTCTTATTGATTTCACAAGCAAAAGTTAAATCTTTGGAACTAGTGGTTCTGATTCTGTTCATTTTTGCAGATGTTCATAGGTTCATAGGTTCATAGGTTCGTACTAGGCTATCTGCCCTAGGGCATTTATAAGCCTAGCCAGAGTGTGTGTGGCTTTCACCACCCCTTAGGATGAGAATACTGCGCCCTTTTAGGGTTTAGTTTACTGTGCCTCTGTCTAGTAGTGACACAGAGATGACCCCCGGGGTAAACCTACGATCTCCCATCCACTCGTCAAGATTTCTCTTGAATAGAGTTAGTGAGGGGCTCTGTCTAACATGGATTGGGATTCTGTTCTAGAGTGTAGGGAGCCTCTGGGTTACGAATCTGTCCCTCCAGCACGTCCTATTTATTTCTGTGTTGAGGTTTAAGTCTCTTGCTCTCGTGGCTCTGGTGGATTTGGATTTACTGAGGTGGAGCATGTCCATTAATTCCGGATTGGACTTGGCCTTGTACGTCAGGCACAGATCACCTCTGAGTAGGCGGTATGCGACTGAATAGAGCTGGAGGTTTTTCAGTCGGGCAGCATATGACATATGTTTAAGACCCTTTATCCTCTTGGTGAGGAACTTTTGGGGTCTTTCCAACTGCTGCAGGTGTCGGGTAAGATACATCCCAAATGGGGCATTGTACTCAATCATTGGCCTGATAAGAGAAGAGTACAGGGGCACAATGACCTCTTTTGATCTAGATGTGAAAACCAATGTCCATCAGAGCTGGATCTGAGGATGCCTTGTATGCCAGGCATAGATCACCTCTCAGTAACCTGTAGGAGACAGAGTACAGATATAGGGCTTTAAGATGATCTGTATAGGATAATGTGTTCATACAGATTCTGCTGGTAAGGAACCTTTGCGGCCTTCCCAGCTGTTGCATATATCTGGTCAGGAACATGCCGAAGGGGACATTATACTCAATGATGGGTCTGATGAGGGCTGAATAAAGTGGATCTACGACTTTCTTGGATGGATTCCATGCCCTTACTTATAACATGGGTGTCATAGAATGATTTTCTTACTACTTTGTCCACATGTTGGTCAAAGGCCAGATTACTGCCATCATATGTTCAGAGATCCCTGACTACTGAGTCAGCTCTTAAGGATATGTTAGCAATGGAGTAATTAGTCTGTATGGCAGTTCTCCTAAAAGGAACTATAATGCACTTCTTTGCACTGAGTTCAAAGTTAAATGCACCAATATTTTAAAATGGTGTCCCTAATTTGGGGCCGTTTCCTTAATTATCTTTACTTTGTCCTTAATTCATAGGTTCATAGATTAACACTAGGCTAACTGCCCTTTTGGGTCATTTGAAGCCTAGCCAGTTACCTCATGTGAGAATCAAACCCTGCACCTTGTGCCTTTAAGGTAAGCACCTTAACCATTATGTCATCCTCCCACCGTCATCCACTGGAGATAAAAGGTTAAGAGCTATGATTTTAACATTTTTAAATCAGAATATCCAAATAATTTATGATTCTTTCTGTAACTTTATCTGATATGTCAGGTAGTAGAATTGTAGAGATTTTTTTAACATCACCATGACTTTTGGAAACTCTGTATTCTGTTTCTTAGGCTGACATTGTAGGCAAATGCTTATGCTCCTCAAACAATGCTAACAGTGATTTATACTCAGTAGCCAGTGTGAATGTTCTACCCAGAGGTAATGCTGAAATTTCTGTGTTTCAAAAATCAAAGTTTTTTTCTCACTTTAGGAAGAAGAGTGATTTCTTGATGTAGAGGGTACTGATCTTTCATCAGCTGCTGAAATGACATGCTGTATAACTACATGTATTCAACGGGAAGAAGCAACAAATGCAAATAACACGTGTAACTCTTGTTTATAATATACCAGTTATTTATCACAACTCCACCTTTCACTACAGTTTCTGAAAGGATTTTGCATGGGTTGTTTCCATTGCTAAGGCCCATTTTATTTCTGCAAGCTATACAACAGCATTAATACTACCCTAGTATTAATACTGCCCTAACAATGTACTTTGGTTAATAATGTACTTTTTCTAATAATCGGACTAAGAAACACTTCTGACTTTTTCACACTTGTAAGGATGGGTGGTGACCTAAAAGATGTCTTTTTTACTCTTTTCAACAAGAGGACATATCTAATTTCTGGGTAGAATGTAAACCAAGTATTCATCCCACAATTAAAAAAACTCACAATATGATTTGTTTAACTGCTAGTCTATAATATTGTAATATTGCAAAGTTTGTAGTACCCCCCCAAATTCGGGTAAATTACTGAGGTTATGTCTTTCAATTTTTACAGTAATCAGCAAATCATCTAAGTGTGTAAGTACATTCAAAATACATTTCCGTTATAGTTTGAAAAATACCTGATGTTATTAGCATTCCAAGTGATACTGTATTGTTCACACACAAACTTCTATGCATATTCATCTTTACATATTTTTTAATATCCTTATCCAGCATTATTTTTTTCATCAGAAGCTTCTAGGTCTGCTATAGAAAGCCACTCAACTGGGTCAGTAACTCTTAACTGTGCTTATAGCCTAGTTAATAGCTTATAATCACCACAAATTCATATAGCATTATACCATTTGAGGACAAGAACAAATATTGTCCATTTTCTATGCTTTACTGGACCAGTAATAATACTTCATTTTTCAAGCCTTTCCAGAGCTTTACACACTTTTTCTTTTATTGCATATGGTAGCAGCCTACTTTTGTAAAACTTAGGTGTCACATCTTCATTCACCCTAATGTTAACTTTAACACCACGGTGGCTATCCAGTTCTTCATGAAACATTTAATCATGTGTTTAGATTTATTTTATTTAGTTATCCTTTGTTGACCAGGTTAGTCTCACTAGGCTGCGGGGTTTTTTTTTCAGGCAAGACCTGAGGTGGCATTTATACTACTAGGGGAAATTTGACCAGAGCATCAGGGAACTTACCCTATACTTTGGAGATGCTAAATGGTTCCAGAGGGCTCTGCCAGCAGTTCGGAAGAGGCCTAAGGGAAGCGGCAGCAAGGAGGAGAGGAAAAAAAGCTATGGAGGAGTTGGAGGTGGAAAGTGAGAATTTAGAGAAAATGTTGTTTGCTATGGCACTTCAGAATGTTAACAAAGATTCCAGTGCGGTAGGTGTTATAAGTGACCAGCATTTAGCTGTCTCCATGGAGAAGGAAGTAAATGAATCAGTTGAAGCAGTGCAGATAAACTGGCATCAGGAGGACTTGCAGACGATGTTCTGTTAAAAATATCCAAGAAGGAAGATCCAGGTGACAGTTCTGCTGTTTCATGGGGTGAGATGGCAGATAACCTTTTCGGAAGTACTGAGGATGGTAATGTGGAAAAGAACCAGGTGATATAGCAGGAGAGAATATAGCTGTTAAAATTTATGCAATTGTGATAGAAAGTAAAATAAGAAAGCAGCAACAAATTGAGAAGGTGTCTGTTTTTTTTGGCAGCAGATAATGGAGTAACTGAAATCATATGCAACAGTGCCAGCAGGCAAATAAAAAGAGAGCAGCAACAAACTGTAAGTAAAACTATCTTTAAAAAAGAAAAGAAAACCAAATGTGAGAATAAGAACAAAAAATGACACTATAATACAATGGATATTACGTATGGGGCAATTGGGTAACTGTTCTGTTTTAAAGCATATTGAGACATAAACTTGTTTGTGACTTAACATTTGAAACTGGTGGACTGATGATGAAATTTCTGTAACTAGGTAACAAAAAGAAGGACATTTATCCATGGAACAATTATTTGTTTTCTGGTAGTAACTTAAAAATTAAAAAAAAGTTACTTTGCTGTTTAGAACCGATGAACTGCAAAAATATGACGTTAAAATGCATGCATGGTCTGTTTAAAACATTTTATAATATTGTTTATGAAAGTCAGAGGTGAGAAAAACTTATGGAATGGAGGGCGGAGGTTGGAAGCTGTTTTGAAATGTAAAAAAAAATAGAGAAACAACTGTCAAGTGTTATTTTTGTGGATAGTCATAGACGGACAGTAAGATTTGTTGGCCAGCCTAAATCATGTTTCTTTAGTGATTGTGACAAGGCACAATGTAACCAGTATAGGACATACAGCAAGAAGGTGTCTGCCTGAATGCAAGTTGAGTAAAGGACACTTTTGGCTGGATTTTCAAGAGCAAATAATAAATAATGTAAAATAAGGGGAAAAGAAGAAAACATACACAAGATGGACAAGAGACTGGAAGAGAGGATGAACTTAGTGAAGAAGAAACTATAGAAAAAAAAGAAAAAAAAGTGGAGGGAAAATGAGGACAGAAAAAGTGTGCAGTGTAAAATCTGACTCTGAGGATCAAGGATTATTTGTACATAAACCCAGGAAAAATATTCAAATGGGGAAAGAGTATATATAAAAAAATGAAAATTTAAACATATTTCCCCTAAATTTAAAAAGATGGAAAAGCAACAATTTTAGAGTACTTTCAGTAAATGCTAACAGTATTATTAACACTGTAAGAAGGAAAGGGAGACTGGAATGGTGTGCTAAATGTGGTGTGGATGTTATTCTGTTAGAGGATGCAAGATTCCTGACAAGTAAAGAAAGACTGGAAACAGAGAAATTGTGGATTGGTAATGTAGCATGTAGATGTGAGGTGGAGAGAACATGTTTATAGAATTATAGCATTACATACATATATAACTAACAAGGAAAGAGAGAATATGTTTCACCAAATATTACACTATACGGTGGTAAACATAAAAATTATAATTGCAGAGGCGTTTAACTGTAATTTAAGGTTAATGAAAAATACTGGATAAAATGTGGTAAATTAGCTGTGTGGAACAAAAGTCAATGGATTTACAGGACAGGGGCGCAGGGATCTGAAACTGATTAATCTATATTATCGGAAGGTTTTGGGGTAGCAGATGGTGATACAGTTGTGATGGAGGTGATAGAAGAAATGGAGTATATTAAAATAGGAAAGGAAATAAAAATAATAAATGAGACATTATGGAATGAAATTGGAGAGTGAGAAGTACTGCAGTTATGGTAGGATCATATAAACATGAAGGATGTCTGTAAAAAACTGGTCTGAATGGTGGATTGAATTTAAAAACAAGCATAAAAGTGTTTCTCCCAATGGCAGAATGGTGTTAAGAAAGGAAAGTGACATATTAGAAATGTACTACAGAATTTAGAGTATAATACAAAAGAGCATTATAATATGGAAAAGGAAATATATAAAAGAGAGGGAGAACAAATTAATTCATTACAGTTTAGGCAGAGATATTATTTACAAGGGAGTAGGCATATGCATATTTGAATAAAATAGTAAAGGAGGGTATTAATATAATGAGGGAAATGAAAAATGTAAAAGGAGAGGTAAAAAGAACACAAAACCAAATTATAAGTACTGTAGTACAGCATGTGGAAAATATGTAGAAGAGTAAAAAGAAGGAAAATAAGAGAAAATGGAAAGTAAAAATAAAATCCAGAATGACTTAAGGAAGAATTTGAAAAAGAAATTGCTATTAGTGAATTGGATGAAGTATTTAGGAAAGCAAATGTTGATTCAGTATCGGCCCAAATGTTGTAGAGTATGGATTATACAAGAAATGAATGGATTGGAAAATAAAATATTTTGTAAATGCACTGAATGAATGGTTGAAGGAAAGGTTTGTTTATGAAGAGGTATATAGTGGGATATTAAAATGTATATGAAAAAGATGGGAAGAATGAAATAAAAAATTGGAGATTCAGCATACTAAATAACACAGACTATAATTAATAATACATAGGAGAATGGAAGAAAGGATGAGGGATATTATGGAAGAAATTACATATGGTATAAAAGGGAAGGGATGCCAACAATTGTTACTGGATGTAAGAGAAATTGTGGATGATACTATAAGTAAAATGGAGAATGTGAAACCTATGGTAGGTGATATTAGCAAGGCATTTGATGCAGTAGAACATACTTTGTGGGATGTTATGGAGAAGTCTGGAATTGGTGATTGAATTGGGAGATTGTGTATGTCAGCATATAAAAATAATAGAGTAAGAGTGTTAGTGAATGGATAGCTGAGTAAAGAAATATGCATGAAGTGTGGTATAAGACAAGAATGTCCCATGAGTGGAATATTGTTTGTATTGCTAATGAATGTTATAGTGAGTGAAGTAGTTTATAAAATGAAAGATACTAGATATGCAAAAGGAGGTGGTAATTCCAGTAGTTTTGACATATGAAGATGACATAATCGTAGTTACTATGAGCAAAATATGGATGTGAGGAATATTGGTCTGCCTGAATAGATGTTTAAAGGAAATGGAATGACCTTGAGTAAATATAAAGATAAGGCTTTTGTTGATGTGGTGAAAGTTGTTTTTTTTTCAATGAATATTGTGTCTTTGCTAGGGATAACATTTGGAAAAAATGTAGTTATGATGCAATAGGAGGGTTAGAAAAGAAAATTAAAGAAATTTGTCTTTTGTGGAGGAAGTATACATTAGCATTCAGGAAAAAAATGTTTATCTGGTGAATTTTGTAGTGATGGGAAAATATATGTCAAATATTTATATGATCCCAAAAATATGAAAAGGAACTTAAGCAACTGTTGTTTTCTTTCATATGGGATTCAAGATTAAACCCAGTGAAAAGATGTGTACTGTATATGAGTGAAGATGAAGGGTGATTAGGGTTACTAAGTCCAGTTATTTACTCTGCTTCTTTAAATGTGTAGACAGTATTAAAGTGGGTAAAGGAAAGAAATGAGAAATCAATAGTGAGAATGTTTAAATATGAGATAAAACATTCTGGGAGATGATGAGAATAGGAAAAAGAGAACAAGGATATGTAAATAAAGAAATACTAACATGGAAAATAAAAAAAAAATGATGATATATAAAAAGAGGTAGAAGGGTGCGGTATAATAATGTGATAAAATAACATTATTATTTAAATTCATGGGAAATGTACCAGAAGAAGAGATTAATGCCATTAAGTAAGAAAAAAGTAGTAGCAGGCTTTCTTATGGCGACTGTTAATAAACATGTTACCAGTAAAGGGGAATACGCCATATGTAAAACAGTTGAAAGACCATGCTTATTTTGTGGGGTGGAACAGACAACAGAGCATTTTTTTTAATGTAAAAGATTAGTGAAATTCTAGAAAAAGTTGTGTGATGAAAAATATTTTGAGAATATTAATGACATAAACAATTTACATACAGATATGATTATCTATGTATATTATAAGAAGAAGAAAAATATGCAAGAAGGGTAGATAGACATTTATTTTATATAATACAGGTTATTTAGAATGAAAGACTGAATGAATTTGTGTTTAATGCGTAATGGATTTTGGCAATTATATTATAAAAATTTCCCCAGAAATCATCTACACCAGGGAGCTACCACATTGACAATACACCCCTAAGAGTTGACCCAGTTGTTCAGGATTTGGGAACTTAAGTGGACAGTGACCTAACCTTAGACCAACATGTGTCTATTATAGTAGGAAAGTCCTTGTATATTGCTCATTTTATAAACAAAGGGATTGTGTTTAGATACAGGGATGTCACTGCCCCATTTACTCAGCCCACATTAGGCCAATTATTGAATATAATGCCCTCTCTGGCATGTCTCTGTCTAGATCATGAAACAACTGGAACATCCACAGAAATACCTTACTAAAGGATAGAAGTCCTAAAAACATGCCCCATATGGACCGACACAAAGCCCTGTCACTACATTCGGTATCCTGCAGACTGCTAAGAAGTGACCTGTGTTTGGCATATAAGACATCTTCTGTCCCATTACTGATGGATTTACTAGACATCAGCAAGTGAAATGGTATCAGAAATGTTCAGTCTAGGGATCTAAACCTCTTCTGCAACATCATCAGAATCATTTGGAGGTGCGAGTATATTTCACAGAAGATACCTCTGCTGTGGAACGGACTCTGCATCCACATAAAACAAAGTTCATTCCTATCCATTTTCAAGCACAACTTAGAGCTACAGATGAAAAACAAAAAATTTACTCCAGGACCGCCCCCATACTACTAATGGTCAGATGTATCTACTAAATGCGTCATCCCATGCATGGGACCCCTCAAATCATCTATGGTATGACCCTAGGTATTCTCATTAGGAGTAATATATAATGATCAACCATGAGATGTGTAAGGCCAATCTATAACCAAATGGGATAGGTTATTTTGAGCACAAAAAGGTAAATTGCATGGCTTAAAATGACCTGCCAGGGCAGCTAGCCTAGTACTTACCTATGAACCTATTAAGTTAGATTATAGTTGTGGAAGGAGTAGGGTCAATTACAGAAGAATACCAATGATGAAGTTATAAGAAAAATGATAAATAGAAATAGTAAAAAAAATGAAATGTGCATGTGTGTGCCTGTCAATATGTACATTTTGTAAATATGTAAATAATGTTTTTTTTATGTTGTGTTAAATAAAGGACCCCTACTCCTTTGATAGGTGCCATGAGATCTTATATATCCAATTGAGCTACCACAAATTCAAGCAGATGGGAACTCAGTTTAATGTTTCATCCAAAGAATGACACACTCTGAAATGCAGCACCCCCCCCCCCTCTTTATGCTGCACTGCAAAGTCAGAAATCAGTCTATCTGGTGTGGGATTAGAACACACAGCTTCTGCACCAAAGGTGAGTGTGCTACCTGTTGCTCCAATGGCACTGATAAAGCATTACTTCCACTGATTTGAATCCAGCCAAAATAGTGTGACTGAAAAAATAGTCTTTGTCCACCTTAATACACATTTCTGTGGCAAGTTCCTCACATGTAATACTGGGGTACTTCCTTTTATGACAACAAATGACAAATACTCTTTTTGGTTCTCATAGCATACTAACACAGTTATCTCATCAAGCACAAATTCTCAAATATGTTTTAAGATTCACAGTCACATCCTATAAACATTTCTTAGGAAATGGCAAATGGAGATTTCTTTCAGATACATGAGATGCTGCTCTACTTACATCACACATTAGTTATAAAAGTAGACACAGACTGTTCTTTCTGATTATCTTTTGAACATGCTAACATTTCAGCTCCATTTTCATATATGTTTTCTTCTTCAATGGATGAAACTGACTAATCCAGCACATACAGCAGATATAAAAAAAGTGTACTCACCCCTGTTAAAATGCCAGGTTTTTGTGATATAAAAAATGAGACCACAATAAATCATTTCAAAACTTTTCCCACCTTTAATGTGACCTATAACCTGTACAATTCAATTGAAAAACAAACAAATCTGTTAGGGGAAAAAATGTACAATATGATGGTTGCATGTGTGCACACCCTCAAACTAATACTTTGTTGTGTATGCACATCCTTAAACTAATACTTTGTTGTGTATGCACATCCTTAAACTAATACTTTGTTGTGCATGCACATTCTTAAACTAATACTTTGTTGTGTATGCACATCCTTAAACTAATACTTTGTTGTGTATGCACATCCTTAAAGTAATACTTTGTTGAAACACCTTTTGATCTATTTACAGCATTCAGTCTTCTTGGGTAGGAGTCTATCAGCATGGCATATCTTGACTTGGAAATATCTGCCCACTCTTCCTTGCAAAAGCACTCCAAATCTGTCAGATTGTGAGGGCATCTCTTGTGCATAGCCCTCTTCAGATCACTCCACAGATTTTCTATTGGATTTAGGTCTGGGCCCTGGCTGGGCTATTCCAAAACTTTAATTTTCTTCTGGTGAAGCCATTTTTTTGTTGATTTGGATGTATGCTTGGGGTCATTGTCGTGTTGAAAAGT
The DNA here is from genome assembly GCF_019279795.1 of Protopterus annectens. NCBI lineage: Eukaryota > Metazoa > Chordata > Ceratodontiformes > Protopteridae > Protopterus > Protopterus annectens. Next base: position 372,926,865 of record NC_056736.1, on the reverse strand, counting down.
GAAATTTCTCTTCATCTTCAGCTTTCTAACAGATGCCTAAAGGTTTGGGGTCAAAAGCGACTGGTATTTGGAACTGTTCATAATTCTCTCCATGTTGACTAAAGCCCTAGTTCCAGCTGAAGAAAAACAACCCCAAAGCATGATACTGCCACCACCATACTTCACTTTGGGGATGGTATTGTTTTGGTGATGTGAAGTGTTGTTTTTGCGCCAAACTTACCTTTTGGAATTGTGGCCAAAAAGTTCAACCTTGGTCTCATCAACACATAACATATTTCCGCATATGCTTTTGGGAGACTTGATGTAGTGTTTTGTAAATTTTAGCTAGGCCTGGATGTTCTTCTGTGTAAGAAAAGGCTTCTGCCTTGCAACCCTACCCCATAGTCCAGATATATGGAGAATACAGGAGATTGTTGTCACATGTAGTACACAACCAGGGCTTGCCAGAAATTCCTGCAGCTCCTTCAGTGTTGCAGTAGGTCTCTTGGCAACCTCCCTGACCAGTTTTCATCTTGTCTGTTCATCAATTTTGGAGGGATGTCCAGTTCTTTGCAACATCACTGTTGTCCCATATTTTCTCCACTTTTTGATGACTATCTTCACTGTGTTCCATGGTATATCCAATGCTGTGGAAATTTTTTTGTTCCCTTCTCCTGACTGATACCTTTCAACAATGAAATCCCTCTGATGCTTTGTAAGCTCTCTATGAACCATGGATTTTTCTGTAGCAGGCAACTGACTAAATGTCAGGAAAATACTACTAGGACAGCTGAACTTTATTTGGGGTTAATCAGAGTCTCTTTAATTGATTGCAGGTGTGTTCCCAAGAAGACTAAATGCTGTAATTAAATCAAAAGGTGCTTTAACAAAGTATTATTGTAAGGGTGTGAACACACAACTAAGTATTAGTTTAAGGGTGTGCACACTTATGCAACCGGCGTATTGTACATTTTTTATTTTTTATATATTTTTCCCCTAACAGATTTGTTTGTTTTTCAATTGAATTGTACAGGTTATAGGTCAAATTAAAGGTGGGAAAAGATTTGAAATTATTTATTGTGGTCTCATTTTTTTATATCACAAAAACCTGGCATTTTAACAGGGGTGTGTATACTTTTTATATCCACTGTACATGTAAAACAGTATTTCAGCTCAACTCTACCAATAAAAGTGTAGCTGCAGTTCAACAGAACACACAGTCATTACCAATGCAGATCACAACATAGTATAATTTTTCCTGTGTTTCTTTTATATAGCCACTGCTAGTTGAGCATTCTTTTATGTATGGTTTTCAGACTGTCTCAGGCACTAGTCAGCTGATGAAGCATAAGCCAACTAGAAATGGCTGGTTTGTAGCTAGTCTAGCAGTCCAAACTGTTTCCATTGAAGCACCATATCAAGACCCTCAGAAATGGCAGGGGAATAGCTAATAAGGTATAATTGCCTTATTTAGTATGGGCGTATTTACCTAAATGCTGGGCTGTTTTAAAAGCAGCTGTCTTTAAAAAAATAGACTTTTTTCAGAAAAAAAAAGAACTCCAAATTTGAACAGTACACAGTTGAGGAAGTTTTGCATCCCTGTATGGAAGAATTGACTATCTGAAATAAATTTAAAATAAAGCAAATGAGTAAATAAAAAAAACTCAATTTGCTGGGACTGTAACCCAGATGTCTACCATCATTTCCCACTTCATAATGGCTCATATTCTTTAATATGTTTACTTGAAATTGCACTATGCATGAATAATGCAGACAAACATGTATTAGCAGATGAGGATTTGGTTTGGCAAGATTAGTATGTTTTTGAGTAAAACCAGCTGAAATACATTGATATGGCCATTATTATCATCATTATTATTTTATGTGATCACAATCAGACATCTGAGATGTATACAGTCAATAAAGTGGTTATACTAGATGGGTAGTGAGGCAGTTTATAGATGGAAATGACCAATACCAGCTGTTGCTTGGTCACAGGTATTTAACAACTGAACTGCCATAATATAGCCCCACCCCATTCCAGTTAGCTCATCTATTCAGTTGCTTCCTGCAGCCACCTCCCCCTGCTTTGAAATCACCAGCCACTACTGCAAACCATATTACTATAAAATAGAATAGTGAGCAATAATATGTTTCTTGTCTAAAGCTGTGGTATTAGCAGGACAGCATGAAAGTAAAGGAAACTATTATTCAATGCCTGTTTTATCAAACTCATATCATGAAAGGAAAGCAATAAAAATGAGTTGAGATGAAAAGCAATATAAAAAAACAGAAAGTCGGTCACCTCAATGGCTCACACCTTTACTCTACAATAGTAAATCAAGCACATATCTGTTTTTTTATTTACAGTATATGCTATAGGTAGATGTACCTATTAGGCAAAACCCTGGAGCACCACCTGGTTAAAAGACTTACTGAGAGTTATATAGTAGACAGTTTTGTCTGGCAATTGGCTTAGAAGATTAAGGAGCTGTTAACAAGCTGCTTCCTGTTTCCATTGAAGCACCATATCAAGACCCTCAGACATGGCATTGGAATAGCTAATAAGGTATAATTGCCTTATTTAGTATGGGCGTTTTACCTAAATGCTGGGCTGTTTTAAAAGCAGCTCTCTTTAAAAACAGACTTTGTTTCAGAAAAAAAAAGAACTCCAGACTTGAACAGTACACAGTTGAGGAAGTTTTGCATTTCTGTATGGAAGAGTTGACTATCTGAAATAAATTTAAAATAAAGCAAATGAGTAAATAAAAAAAAACAAACTCAGTTTGCTGGGACTGTAACCCAGATGTCTACCATCACTTCCCACTTCATAATGGCTCGTATTCTTTAATACATTTACTTGAAATTGCACTATGCATAAATAATGCAGACAAAGATGTATTAGCAGATGAGGATTTGGTTTGGCAAGATTAGTATGTTTTTTGAGTAAAACAAGCTGAAATACATTGATGTGGCCATTATTATCATCATTATTATTTTATGTGATCACAATCAGACATCTGAGATGTATACAGTCAATAAAGTGGTTATACTAGATGGGTAGTGAGGCAGTTTATAGATGAAAATTACCAATACCAGCTGTTGCTTGGTCACAGGTATGTAACAACTGAACTGCCATAATATAACCCCACCCTATTCCAGTTAGCTCCATCTATTCAGTTGCTTCCTACAGACACCTCCCCTTGCTTTGAAATCACCAGCCACTACTACAAACCATATTATTATAAAATAGAATAGTGAGCAATAATATGTTTCTTGTCTAAAGCTGTGGTATTAGCAGGATAGCATGAAAGTAAAGGAAACTGTTATTCAATGCCTATTTTTATCAAACTCATATCATGAAAGGAAAGCAATAAAAATGAGTTGAGATGAAACGCAATATACAAAAAAACAGAAAGTCTGTCACCTCACTGGCTCACACCTTGACTCTGCAATAGTAAATCAAGCGCATATTTGTTTTTTATTTACAGTATATGCTATAGGTAGATGTACCTGTTAGGCAAAACCCTGGAGCATCACCTGGTTAAAAGACTTACTGAGAGTTATATAGTAGACAATTTTGTCTGACAATTGGCTTAGAAGATTAAGGAGCTGTTAACAAGCTGCTTCCTAAGGTCCAGTGGTGCAAGGTCTGATTCTCTCAACCCCCATTGCCTAACTGCGTAACTCTGAGCAAGTCACTTAACCTGGCACTGCTCCCGGGTTGAGACTGAAAAAAGGCCATGGAGATCAGTGCTTTACCCCAGGAAACAAATACAAATAAATAACCAATATTGTTCCAGTATTTTACAAAGCAATAGAAGTGTTACAGTTATTTTTGGCTGACATGGAAAACTGTCCCAATCATCGTTGACATGACTGCTTTAAAAAACAACATGTCTACTGCTGGTTTAAAATTAAGATTTTGGGCAGTAAAGCATCTTCTGAGTCTTTACCTGTGGAGAACAGCTACTGAGTGTCCTGTTTTTCTTTTCTCTTAAAAATTGAAAAAAAACATGCATTTGACTGAAAGCCATTTAATATCACAAGATCAGTCATTTTGTGTATAAACAAGAATTTTTTTTCTTTTAATCTTGTCCATGAGAATTACCAGTTTATGAAATTACATACCTCAATGAAAATGGTCAGACAAGACAGGAAAGATATTATTAAGACTAACTGTCTTTAATTTTCGATTACACATATCCTTTTTATAAAATACTACACGTAAAATTATGACACTTTGTGGACTGAAACTACTGATTTTTTAATCTTCTTTCCCGAGTACACTAATGGACTCCATCTTTAAATAAGTAGAGATGGTGTTAATATTTCTGTAAGGTGGTCTTTGCACTCTAGAATAATCCATCCATCCATCTGTCCCTCCAGTCTTTTTTTGATCTGAACATCCTGATCAGCATCATGATAGTAGCAAACTAAACAGGACAGACCAAACATCACTATCCCAACAACAGTCTCCAGTTCATTGTCTGGGATCCAAAATCAGCAAACTAGCTTGAAAACAGAAAAAACAAATCAAAACTATAAGCTTTCTCATAAAATGTTTTGTCCAACATTTGTCTAAAGCTATGATATTAGCAGGACTGTATCAAAGTAAAGGAAACTGTTACCTAATGTCTATCTTATCAAGCTCATATCATGAAAGGAAACCAATGAAAATTGAGATGAAAAATAATATACAGAAACAGAAAGCCTGTCACCTCAGTCACAGGTCTTTATTCACCATGTAGCTGTGCTGAAACTTTATTGCAAGGAAGTTACTGACAGTACGTCAATATAGTCTGAACATTATTTACCTGAATCTGTTGCTTATGGATGATTCAACATGGCCTAGAAAGAAAAGAAAGGCAAATAAACAGGACTGTATTACATAAACCATCCACTGCATGTCATTCCTGGTTGCATATTATATATTTACCATATCCTGTTTTACAAGCAAGCAATGAAAACTAAGAGGTTACAGATAGTAGTTAGAGCTTTTCTGCCTTATGTTTCTGAACACTTCATATAAAAGTCTAAACATGTGTGTAGGGCATGCTTTCTGTTTTCCTGTGGTTCAATGAACACTGATTAATCCAAATGGAAAGCTCTCACTGGGGTCTTCTACTAACTCTGCATCACACAGGCCTTGGCAGCATCAGGTTCCTTCCAAGTGGATCAGTAGAGTCTGTCAGTCTGCATGTTACCCTTCACATACTGTCCAATATTCTCACTTATTTATCCATATATGCCCTACAGCAGGCACATTTTCATTTAAGTCATTGTAAATGAGTGTTTCTGCATACCCCCATTGACACCTGTTGTGTAATTTGCTAGCATTGGAATTTTGCCACTAATATCTGCCTACCTACTGAAGATGACCAGGTGCCTGAAGTTCCGCTCATCCACACCAAAATCTCCATCCCTGGAAAGGAGAGCAAAGGTCCACTTGTTTTGTCTATATGGCTTGCTTTCTGAAGGCACCGGCAATCACACCTTGACTCTGCATCAGTATATCAACAAGTACATATTTATTTTTTACTTATATGATTGGTAGATGTACCTATTAGACAAAACCCTGCAGCACCACCTGGTTAAAATACTTAATGAATGTTATATAGTAGACAGTTGCAAACTGCGTGACCAAAAGCCGGGGCTAAAGGAAAAAAAAAGTTCTGAGCAGCTTGTAGTCTAAATTTTCTGTGCTAAGCTATCAGAGCAAGTTAGTATGCAAAATATCAGTTTGAAAATACCAAGACAGCCCCCCCGAGAAAAATATCTTAAGACCTGTACTTTGTCTGCTATAACCAGTGTTATGCATTTATAAACAATGGTACCATCTGTGCAGTTTTCCATCTATCACTGCAATGTTAAAACAATCCAGCAGGTGGCAGTGCATCTCCACCATTGGAATCCATAAACCTAAGCTAAAAGTAAGGGCCCAGCTGTCTACTATCATTCATTGCACATAAGCACTGCAGAATATGGAAGCATGTGCCTAACAGACCACTCTCCACTTTCACCATATATTTTGATTCATGGCTTATGACACTCAGAAATGTTGTTCTGTAATGTCATTGCATTAAACATCACTTTTTCTAACAGCTGCTTTAACATCATATGATTTATTATTCTGGCAATTTGTTCCTAAGGAATTTATTTTTATCTGCTGCTGTATCCCTATTAGAGATAATGAATAGCGATTGTGCCATTACAGTTACTTTCCTGTCAACACAGAGTGAGATATAAACACTTATAACTTTGGGTATGGTGCAAACTGCCGAAGCAGATAATTGCAAAGAAAATGTTAACAGAACAATGTCATAGTCTCATGAGGAGGCACACAGCACAATACAGGTTTCATTCCATGTTACTTGTGTGTGCAACAGTAGTTCAAATTATATTTCAATTTAAAAATTGAATTAATATAGGAATTCAAAGTCACCTGTTACAAGGAGGACAAAGATGCTAACATCTACATTCAGAGAATTGTCTCCTGCAACCTTATTTAATGTAATGAATTACCGGGTCGCTGTACCTCAGATAAAGAGAAATTTGCCTTGCCATAACCAGTTTTGAAAAAGAGTATGGTTCTGTACTGTTTTATAACTTTAGTAGTGATCCTCACATTTATTGTACTGCGGTGGTGGTGCTGCGGTAGCGTTGTCGCCTCACAGTAAGACGTTGTCCCGTTCGAATCTCAGCTAGAGCGTCTTCTGTGTGGAGACATGCGTGAATGGGCGTACCTTCATTGAAGGTTGTGCGTCAGGGCCAGCAACTCGGCACGTAAAAATCTACTGCCAATCATTAGCGGACCGGAGTTCAGCTGTGGCGACCCCTAACCGGGAAAAGCCGAAAGACACAACAGGTGATCCTCACATTTACTGCATACTACTGTGCTGTTAAATGTATCAGTAAGCTGCCAATAGCACCTTATCATGATAAGAAAAATATGAAATCCAAGAAGGAAATTAGGATTGGAGGATTATAGGAGGTTACTTGGCTAACAGCCCCAGGGCCCTTACAAGCCTAGCCAAGTTCAACCTGTGTTCCCAAGAGTGTCTGTTTCAAGCAGACACTAAAATCAGCACCTATTGTCCCTGTCCAAGACGGACACAGTGAGAACCCCAGGGTAAATTTCCAGTTACCCATCCAATCATCCAAATGATGCTTAAATAGGGCCAAAGAGGGTCTTTGTTTAACATGAATAGAAAGCTTGTTCCAAAGGTGGGCCAACCTCTGTGAGACAAATCTGTCTCGCCAGCAAGTTCTGTTGATGTCACATACCAGGTTAAGGTCCTTTGAGAGACTGACCTGTGTGCCATTTGACTTACGAATGTGCAGCATTTCCATTGAAGCTGGATCAGAGATTGCTGTATATACAAGGCACATGTTGCTTCAGAGCAGTCTATATGACACAGAGTAAAGTGACAATGATTTCAGTATGTCCACATAAGACATATCTTGAATATTCTGAATTTTCTTTGTAAGGAACCTTTATGGTCTCTCCAATTGCTGCAGTGTTTGGAAAGGAACATATCAAAGGTAGCATTGCACTCTATTATTGGCCTGATGAGTAAAGAGTATAGTGGAGTTATAACCTCTTTTTTTTTCTGAAAGCAATGCCCTTACTTATGAGATGAGCAATATAACATTCCCTTCTTTCCACTGTGGAGACATGGTGATCGAAGTTAAGGTTGTTGTCGACCTGTGTGCCTAGATCTCTCACCACTGACTGTGTACTTAGGGTATTGCTATTGATGTGGTAGTTTGCAGGAGCATCACCCTTGCCAAAGGGGATGATAATGTTTTTTTTTGCATTAAGTTTAAGACCATGACTTTGGCACCAGTCATCAGTCTGCGTAAGACCTTACAGGATGTTGAGATCACTGGGGGTTTCAATGTTTGCTCCCAGTTTGCAGTCATCAGCAAATGTTGTCAGCCACAGTCCTTTAGTTTTCGCCTGTACTTCAGAGAAGTAGATTCCGAACAGTAAGGGTTCGAGAACTGATCCCTGTGGAACACCACTAGTTACAGGTCTGCTGGAGGACGTGGAGTCCCCTATTTTGACATCTGAGTTCTATCACTCAACCAGTTTGCAACTCGCCTGACAATATATGGGTTGATACCCAGCTGGGTGAGTTTATCAATGATGCCTGAGTGGGGGATTGTGTCAAAGGCCTTGGCTAAGTCTAGTTAGGCTGTATGCACAGATTTGCCCTCATCTAGGGCTTAGGTGACTGTCTCAAAGAAGTCCACCAAGTTTAACAGGCATGATCGCCCCTTGATAAAGCCAAACTGGCTGGGGTCAAGCATTTGTTAATAAGGTCCATGATGATTCGTTCCATGGTCCTACAGATAAAGCTGGTCAGGCTAATTGGTCTGTAGTTCCCAGGGTCGAGGGATGCACCCCTTTGTGCAAAGGGATGACAGTAGCTCTTTTCCATTCTGCTGGGAGGAAGCCAGTGCTTAGGCTGTGATTGAAAAGCGTGCCCAGTGGTTATGCTAATTACTGTTTTAACCCCTGTAGAACACAGCCCGGGATGTTGTCTGCTCCCATAGAGGCTGTGTTTTTGACCTTGGAGAGGGAGTCTTAGACCTTCTCCTCAGAGATACTAGGTAGGGGACAGGTGTTAGGGATGCTTTGGGGTATATGTGACTGGGACAGGGGAGTGAAGTTTTCACTGAAGCTGTCAGCCAACAGGTTCACTATATCTACAGGTTCTGTATATGTTGTACCATTAGCTATGAGTTCAGCGTAAATATGGACCATATCTTTGAGGTTAAGGATGTAACTAAAGAATGCCTTGTCATAATCCTTAAATAGGGAAGCTAATTTGGCTTCTGTGTGGAGTCTGCATGTCCTCCCCGCAGTCGAGTGGTGTTCAAAAGACATGCGTGAATGGGCGTGCCTTCGTTGAAGGTTGGGCATCGGGCTGGCACCTCTGCACCGTAAAAATCTACTGCCAATCATTAGCGGACCGGAGTTCTGCTGTGGTGACCCCTAACCGGGAAAAACCAAAAAGAAGAAGAAGTTAGCTTTAGAGGACTGGATTAGGAGTCTTATTTGTTTGTTTAAGTTGAGGAGGGAGTGTTTCCAGGTTTGAGAGCATTCCTTCCTACTCTTAGACAGCAATTTCTTTCTCCTATTGTATAGCCTATTAATGGCAATTGTCCACCAGACAGGTTTGTTTTCCCTTGAAGATCTTGCTTTGGGTCTGTCAGGTACGGCACAGTCAATACAATTGTACAGGTGCTCGTATAAAGCACTGGTGTTTAACTCAGCACAGGTGTCTGTTCCATCAGTGGGGGGGGGGGGTTATAAAGCTATTTATGCTGTCACATAAGGGGTTGTTGTTGGCCTTGGAAAAGTTTTTTAGTCTAGTTGTTGCTAAGGGGGGGGGGGGTCTTGTGTTATTTTACTTCTAGCGAGACTGATTTGTGGTCAGATCTCACCAGGGATGGCCACACAATGGAGGTGGTTCAGCAGTCCCCCATGTTGGTGAGCACCAGATCCAGGATGTTTGAGCCCCTTGTGAGTGTGTCAACCAGCTGGTCCAGGGCATTGGAGTTAACGAAGTCCAGGAACCTTTGGGCAAGTGTGTTAGAACACGTATAATTTACCGAGTCAATGGATGGGTAATTAAAGTCACCCAAAACCAGGGTGTTTGGTTGTATCTTGATTGACTCAAGAAGATCCAAGTAGGGTGAGTGGATGTCCCGATTCATGGAGGGGGTCCTATAGCTGGTAATAACCTGAAGAGGGGTCTTACCTACAGTCAATTGCACCTGAAGTAATTCAAGGGAATCATGCTGTTTAACTAATCCAGAGGTGTATTGGGATAATTGGCTAGGCTTAAAATGGCTCACAAGGGCAGTTAGCTTAGTACTAATCAATGAATATTGAAATACCACCACCTTTAGTTCTCACACCTTCAGTTTGTGGTCTGAATGTGTGGAAGGAAATGTAACCTGGTATAAATGGGGTGCTCTCCACAGCCTTAAACCAGGTCTCAGTGACTGCACAAATATCAGAATCTTCCAAAGTGAGGACTGCTTCCACTGAATGCAGTTTCTGGTTTAGATGCCTAGTGTTTAGCAGAATAACATTGAGCTTGTTTTTAGAGGGTATTTTTATGTCAGGAATTTTGTTGTTATGACATTGCCTAAAAAGGGCACTATGGGGGTGGCAAGAGCCTTAGCCAGTAACCAAAATCCCAGCGGTGACAGATGAAGACCATCTCTAGCAAAGCATCAATGTCTGCAACCAACTCATCCCAGACTGACAGATACTGGATCCCCTTTGAGTGATACCAGAAACTAAACCAATTGTTGAAGTCAATAATTTTTTTTTTGTATTGAGGTATCATCCTAGGCGAAGGTAAAATGCTGCTTAAGACTATTGACATACCTGCCTGAGACACATAATCAGAGAGCTCAGTCATGTCTCTCTTCATATAGTCCAGTGACGTATGTCTCGAGCCATTCACACCAACATGAACTATGATGGAGTCATAATAGTGCCTGTTGTTGAGAGACTTGAGTGCATGTGTAATGTGAGAGATCTTGGAACCTGACAGAGAGCTGACTGTGACCTTTTCCTTATCCAACCTGGTGAGAGAGACATCTGTGTGTCTCACAGTTGAGTCGCCTATGACTAGGATGTTTGTTTTTGTATTATGCCTTAGGGACTTGACTGGTGAGACATTCGTGTGTGGTATATTATGTGTACTATGTTCTGCAGAGGATGTATTTTATGAATCGTGCTTGTGTTTGTGTTTAGGAAGTCTCTGGTGTTTAGGTAAGCTTCTGGCAAGGACCTCCACATATGTAGGTTTATCTGTGGTTGGTTTGGTAGGTGTAGGAGGTGAGGTGTGCATGCTGACAACTTGCTTAGTATCAGATGAACTGTCTGGTGAGTGAGAAAGCCTGGATTCTGGGTTCTTGATATAGATGTATCTCTCACATAATGAATTTGTGTGGACTAGAAGAAGTGGGTTGTCAGTGTACATGAGGGAATTGTTACATTGCCTCAGGATGTCTATGTCAATGTGGCTGGCTGGAGAAACTGTGGGAAATTGTCAGTTCATAATGTTAGGTATGTTGATGTGATCTGAAAACATTGAGAGGACAAGAAGGACCAGGTAAAGTACAAAATAGGAGAAGTGGACAAAAAATATAAAGGGTTAGTAGTAGGTAGGATCTGTGTTGGTACCACAGGAGCTTCGCTGAATGTATCACCTGTCATTGAAGAGCAATCATGAGAACTCACTATTGGAGCACTAGCAGAGTACTAAGGGTAAATTTGCAGGAAGAAATGTTTGCATCTATAACTGCCAACTGTGCCCACCACTGCTCGGCAGTCCATGATGCTCAAACAAGAGAAAACCCACACAAATGCAGTGCTTATGTAGCAAATGACAGCAAACTGATTTAAGCAAATTAACCAATAAAAAAGCTCAAAACTGAGCCTTGTTCCAACAACTTTCAATCAGATGACTTCTAACTGCACACTCCTGCCACTAGGGAGCAGAGGAACCCTCTCCAACAAAAGATGGCCTGGTTTAGTGCTCAAGTTATACAGACAGAACTAGATTCAGCAGGTCTGAATCTAGTCTATGCTACTGTAAACAAAGTGCAACAATTTCAGAAAAAAAAACAGTTGAAATAAGCAGTGATATGGTAAAAATGCAGTTCAAAAGTGCAAATACAGTGAAAAATTCTACTTAGGTTTTGCAGAGATCAGCAGATGGCTTGGATTGATCAGATAAATACAGTCGAGCAGCAGCTGGTCGCCAAACTGTGGATCTTTGCTAAAACAAGCGCAATCCAGTCCAAACATGGTTCTTATGTAGCAAATGAGAGCAAACTAATTTGAACAAATTAACCAATAAAAAAGCTCAAAACTGAGCCCTATTACAGCAACCTTCAATCAGATGAGTTCTATGCTACAGCAAACAAAGTGCAACAATTTCAGAAAAAAAAAACAGTTGAAATAATCAGGCACAATAAGCCTTTAACCAGCAACACCCAGCTCAGAAGGGCAGAGGCCTCTCCTCTCACAAGAGTGTAGACCACAAACCTTCTTATTGTAAAATAACTGGCCTGAACTCCAAGCCCCTAAACCAGACCTCAGAAAAATTTAGAATAACAGATGCACTAAGCCTTCAACCAGTGATTCCCAACTTAGAAGGATGCAAGCTACCTCTCCAGCCACAATAGTGTAGACTACAAACCTTTTCAATGTAAAACAACTGGCCTAAAGCCCAAGTGCTTAAACCAAAACCAAGAGGTTTAGAATAACAGTTGCAATTTAATCAGGCTACTCACAAGCAGTAGTAAATGCAGCAGAATAAATGCAATTGAGCACTTTTAAGAACAAGCAGCGAAAGCAAAATAAAGTAGGAAGAAACACAAATACAGTAGAAGCTGAACAAAGTGCAATATTTTTAAGTTAAGTTGGAAGGGAGGAAACAGAAGATAATTCAAGGTTAAGAAACTAAGGGGATGGGTCTTCCCAAATAATCTCTCTGTACTCAGTAGAATGAGCTGATGACATGGGAATGGGAGGAATGTCCAAAATCAGATTTGTAGTAGGGGTGGGCAACTCAAAAGCCACCAACTTTAAGAATACAACAATAGTTGAGTGGGTGGGTGGCAAAAAATAACATGCAGACAGAGATCAGCAATATTCAGGCAGGGTACAGCAAGCAAGCCAAACAAGCATTCCAACTAAATAGAGATATTTCTAGCTAAATGAGGAATGCTATTTCTCAGCTCCTCTCACTAATTAGCTGATGTTCACTGCTTACAAAGGAATTTTTTGCTAACTTTTCTAAATGATCCTAGCCAAGACCTCTTAAAACTCCAACAGAACAGAAAACTTAAAACAAAACAAATGTAAAACAAGAATAAGATACAAAATAGAAGTAACAAAGCCTTAAATAAAATATTTCATAATCAAAATAAAATGCAAACAGAGATGATCAGCAATATTCATGCAGAGTACAGCAAGCAAGCCAAAACCATAACGAAGGATGACACACTCAGGAGTACAGTACCATCCCCCTTATGCTGCACTGCGAGTAATCCATCTACCTGGTGTGAGAATTGATAGGTGTATAATATTTTACATCTGCCTAACTATCACCAACTCTGGCAGATGGGGCCTCAGTATGATGAAGAACAACACACTCAGGAGTTCTGTACCCCCCCCCCTTATGCTGCACTGCTAGCAATCCATCTTTCTAGTGTGGGAATAGAACTCAAGGCCTTCTACACCAAAGGTGAGTGTGCTACCAGTTACACCACTGACAGTGACAAATTAACACCAGACTAACTGCTTTTGTGGGCCATTCCATCAAACATTGCACATTGTGCTTAAGAGATGAACATCTTAGCCACTATGCCAACCTCCCACCCATTAGTAAATCCAAACAGAACATTTCAAATTTCCTGTATTAACACCTATTCAGATAAAAGCATTCTTAATACTAGAATGTCACAGGGCTCTGTTTTAGGTCCACTGCTGTTTTCACTGTTTACTAATGGTGTTAACTGTTGACTTCGCAAACTAAAAGTTTATGTATGCGGATCATATTCTCCTATGTGAAACCAGCAAATCACTTGCATGCCTACAAAATAACTTACAATTTAAATTCACTAATTTATGTAAATGTCTGCTGACAAACAAACTTTTAATTAACAGTTCAAAAACTAGCATGATGATGTTTTCCACCACAAATAAACATCTGTCACTACCTGCATTAATCCAAAAAGGCTTCATAGGTAATATAATTCCTATAGTCACACCGCAGAGACACCTAGGACCAATCCTTGACCCTTTACTTAAGTTCTCCTTTCACACTGATACTATCATCTCAAAAATCCAGCCACAGATTTAAATCATGCTACCAAATTTCCATCCTAACATCCCCCTCTGCGTGTATAGCCATAGCTAAAAATATTCTGACTCTTAAACTTGAATATGCCCTTCTAATTATTAGCCACCATTCAGCAGAAAATAAACAAAAGTTTCAAGCAGCAGAGACTAAAGTATGTAGAGTTGTTCTACTAGCAGACCAAAATACACATCGTGATCTATAAGAAAATTTCCATTGTCTTTCTATAACAACCATAGTTACTTTTCATCAGGGAACCCTGATATATAAGTCACCAAAAATTGGTCACTGCCCCCTTAGGAGAATACCCCCTCTCAGAGGACAAAAATATTTCTTTAGAGGCAACCAAGACCACCCTATGATATAAGCTAGACTAAGATTCAAACTTGCTATGGGGAGAAAAAGCATTCTCTATGGTAGAATCTCCTGCCTAATGGCACATTGGAGGCCTCCAACAAACTCAGAAGAAATATCTTCAGAATAAATCTAGGTGTACCTAGATACTAGCCAAGCACTGTACCTCATACTCGAATAACTCTGCATTGAAACTTATAATTCATCCCTTCTTGTTGATGATAAACCCTAGCTAAAATGTACATGTTGCACAGTCATTTTGTTCCGAAAACATTAGCATTAAAATGTACAATGATAAGTTATACTTTTAACAATGTGCACTGTGTTGTCTGTCTCTGTCTATGTCTGTGTGTATAGCTCATGCCAAAATGTATTTATGATTTTATCACTGTACTCAGATTGAAGCTGAAAAGGGTAAACAGACCAGTTCACTTACATGGTTATCAAACTGTTAAATAAATAAATGCATACATACATACATAATGCCATTCAGATTTACCACAGTATCTTCAACTGCTGCTTTCTGTTGTCAAGGTGCACGGCTCTGTACTTTAGCAGTCTATATAAATCTGAATGTTTCCTTCATTTAGTTTTAACTTGCTGCGTTTTTTTTTTTTTTTACAAGATTTACATTCACTTTCCCCTGTTATGTGATCTTGGAGTTGATAAATATAACTAGCAGGAGGAGTGGGATTACGGGGAGCTTTCCCCCTACAAAAAACATTGTTTTTAGTCCTTTATTTACATTTAAGCATGTTTGACAGGGCTGGTGGAATATGTTACACTCAGTGGTTTGAGGGTTCATGATTTTTACGTGGCGATGTAAACCTTGGCTCGAGATGATTGTCACTGCTGAAGTGACACCCTGACCCCATGTGCAAAATGGGAAAAGGGGTTGAGAATGGATGGCTGGATGGTTGTGTTCAGATTTGTAGTGTTGAAATAGATCCATATATCCTAACATATGAAGAAATTCTAAGGCAATATTTGTGTTTTCCAACCACACAATGGTTATAGACACACACACACACACACACACACACACACACACACACACACACACACACACACACACACACACACACACACACACACACACACACACACACACACACACACACACACACACACACACACACACACACACACACACACACACACATATCAGTGATAAAGTTGACTGCATGAGGTCTGAAATATGTGTTCACAGTTTCCCATTCCATTCTATAGAGAGACAGAACATCTGTACATGCTGCAGACGACCTGGGTTCATATGGTGGTCTGGGTACCAGAGCCAAAATGACCAGGAGAGTGCTGACTGACCAGAAGACCACTGACTGACCTTTCTCCAGGTGAGGGCATGGTATTGTGATTGCTATTCTACTTCCTAGTTAAATAAAATAACATAAAATAAAATCAGTAAGACCTCTTACAGCAGTATGCTTCAATGGAGACTGGGAAGACTACTACTAAGTCCTAAAATAATTAGCTAAGCTACCCAAACTCACAAGAAAGACTTGGAAAATGCTGTGATGCTCATCCATTAAGCCTGTGTTCAGGTCCTTATATGTTTAAATCTATGGGAGATGATAGGGATAAGGATCAGATACCCAAATCCTGCAGAATAATGTGGATCACCTATACTATCCCTTCACTCTATATCTAAATTGGAAAATGAAAACGTCCTAATGGGGATTAGCACATGGGGAACTGCCTCATCATCATTATCATCAGTTTGCACCATGCAGCAGACAAATTGTAGTCTAAAATGTCACTTACAGATATGTTCGCAGTACCCAGGTTTGGGTATAACCTACTATCATGTAAATTTACAAAGGTTAAGGCCACTATTTCCTGTAACAGCACATATGTGACATATGCTCTGGGTCTACATATATAATAAGCTCTATGTTGGCTGTGACTCCACATCTCTGAAATGGAGACACTGTACTGTTCAGAACTGTACTTCCTCATAGGCATTATACAGCAAAGACAGGAGGGCACAGACAGAGGGGAGCTATGAACAGTGCTGGATTATGGGCCCTAAGGGCCTGCAGCTGAAACTTATAAGGACTTTATTTATTTATTGAGACAATAGCATGGTATTTCAGATTAAGATGGGATTAGAAGCATGTTGCTGCAGCTCCACTGGCCCCTTCATAATTCTGGCCATGGCTATGAAGTAAGCAGCAATAACCTTATCAAAACAAGACAGAATCATATGATATCCTGCATGCACTAGCTTTATGAGATTCTTAAAGACACTCTTCACTATATTTTACTTCTACCCTTTAATCTTAATTCCTGCATTAACACACTGTATGGTATGCTATACTATAGATTAAGGATGTCACCTGACATACATCATTTTTGAGGAAATATATATACAACATATATATATATATCAGTATAAACGCACATAAAACATAAACTATATTTTAGCAGCTGCACTATTACTCAGTACTGAGTACAGCATGTAATAAAATCATACCACTTGGATGTTTTTCTATTAACTTTATTATCATTACACATTTTACAGTCATTAATATGTGACACTGTAGTCATGACAGATTCTACGGTCACATGCAGAAAAGTCATTATCAAGTAGATTGTCACTGGGTCACTGTCAGGATATATAAATGAATCACACTCTGGAATAACCCAGCGTTGGGGTACTTGTGATACTTTTGGCTTGAATAGTTCCTCACTAGTAGTGTCTCTGTCACTTCATGGAACCGTGATGAGAATAGACCAGTCCTGTACAAGTGTTTTCTGTTCTCATACATTGTTAGACCTTACATTGCCTTGACAAAGTTAGGTCAATGGCTTGCTTCAATGTTTAACCCAACAGTTTCCAGTTTTTCAGAGAGATTAAAAACTGGACTTTGTATTCTATCTCTCATAATCTCAGCATATGTAACTTCCGTTCATTCACAATCTTCATTCACAGTGCAGGTATGTGTCGTGTTATATTTACATTTGTTCTAAGACTGTATAGAAAAATGAGAATTCCATGGTAGAGTGTTGTATTTGTATCAATTTCATTCAAGTTGGCTAAGCTTTATGTATGTTGAGCCTATGCCCTTTAACAAGTATGTAAGCACTGCTTTGCTGGTGTTTTGGTATATATAACACTCTTTTGATGCACTGGTTAATCCAATGAATGTTTAACAAGTAATAGTTTTATGTTGTGCTATGTTATGATAATTTACTCTATATAGCTCTATACACTATACTACTGTGATTCTTTATCATTGTATCTCCTGCTAAAACTATTTTGACCGTACATTCATAAACTTTATTATCATTTCTCTGCTCTTACAATACCCCATATTCTCTTGCTTGGACTCAATGTATCCCTTTGTCCACCTATAGAAATAAGTATTAACTTTATTGCCTCTATATAATATGCAGTTTAGTATAGCGTTTGCTATTTTTCTCTCCTTTCAGAGCCTTTGGCCACTACATTCAGTCCTGATCCCAATACTGCAGAAGCTCTGCCACAAGGTCCAACTCCTGAAAGTTTTCACTGAGAACATTGTCATTGTTCTCAACAACCAGACAATAACACTTCCTACCATTCCTCTTCATAACCTCTCCTACCATCCAGTCCCCACTACTTACATAAAAAAGCTATTACTTAATTTGAAATCCACCACCTTTGCCCCCAACAACCTACTTATCGAATACCTTAAGATGGCTGCAGAAGCAATAGACTTCCCCATCTCAATTCTAATAACTCATTCTTTCAGTGAAACATATGTGCCTACCCTCTGGAATAAAAAGGCCATATTCTTTCCCTCTACAAAGGAGGGCATTCAACTGAACTCTCAAACTACAGGCCTATTGCCATCCATTCCCCATATCAAAAATGCTCAAAAAATGCCTCCATTCACAACAGTAGCATTACCTCACTCAAATACCCTCCTCTCTGCATTTCACTCAGCATGGCTTTTGTCAATACCACACTACCTCTACTTCTTTACTTAAATTCACCAATACAGTAAACACAAATAGGAATGATGGAAATTTTGGGTCGGCCTTCTTCCTTGATTTATCCAAGGTCTTTGACATGGTCTCTCACTTTGTTTTCCAACACAAACTTCATAACCTAAAACCTGACACCACTGCTATATCACGGTTCCATAGCCACCACCAAAATAGAGCTCAAGCTGTCAAGTGGCAAAAAGACATCTCATCCTTCCTCCCCATCACAGTCAGTGTATCACAATGATCAGTCTTGGGACCCATTCTCTTTAGCATCTTCATCCATAACCTACATAACGCCTGTAAAACTGCATCTTTAGTACAGTATGCAAATGACGCCATAGTTATCTGTATCACATAAACATCAGCAGACTACAAGAACTTACCCAGGAGTCCTTCTACTCTATAGAAACCTGTCTGACATCTGCCCAGCTATTTCTAAACCCAAGTAAATCCAAATTAATCCTATTTACTCCCAAACACCTTACAATCAACAAAACAAAAACTGAACTTGTCACACATACTAAATTGCTAGGCATCTGTATAGATGAGAACCTAAAATTTGACACACACATTCAAAATACAGAGAAAAAATTACATCAAATACTACATTCTCTCTATAGAGCCAAACCCTTCCTCTCAGACACATTGCCTCTTCTCTCCTCGAGCCTACTCTAACATATTCTGCAACCATCCTTAAAAAAAAATCCAAGTGGCCTTGCTAAACAAGCTTGAACAATGTTACTACAAAATAGTACAGTTCGTCGCCAACTTTCCAAACAGAACCTGCATTTTTTTAACTTACTCACAAGCATTGTGTATAAGCCTAACATCTCCAACTTCATACAAATATATAACCCTTCCAGGCCACTACGTTCATCAGACAAATGCCTATTACGTGTTTCAAACCCAAAAATTCTGCTGGCAAATCACTACTCTCCCACCACTTAGCTAAATCCTGGAATTTCTTCCCACTAACAATACAACAAGAACACATCCTAAGATCATTTAAAACTCAGCTAAAGTCCTATCTACTCATTTTGCAGCTCTGTACATGTGATATTCCTGGGTAATTGCCAAACCCTTAATGTCAACATTCTTTTATGTAACAGGCCATAATACAGCTACTTCTCCACAATCTTTGTCTATCATCTACACCTCTCCACCACTATCACCACCTCCCTTTTACCTGGACTTCTTCAGCACTCCATAATTTATAACTATCTTCATCCTATAATTGCTTCAATGTCTCCTGCTCAATATCTATTTACAGCTGATTCCATTTGAAAATAACTATACAGTTATAAGTTTGATATTAGCTGATATTTTACTGTATTCTTGTTTTAACTGTCATGTTTTCATTAACTATCTTATCCTTACTGTTCTATGTATGTTCGTTTACTATTCTGTGTGTGTACATTTGTTGTTTTATGTATGTACATTTATTACTTTTTGATTAACTGTTATATCATTACTACTCTATGTATGTACATTTATTATGTAAATATTGTATAACTATTATAACAACCCAAGGAAGAAATGAAAAATCCACAACCAGCCACAGTAAAATGTTTAATACAAAACAGCACTCAAAACACTCTAGCGCCTCGGCACACAGCCTTCCAGGAGTAATACAAATGCACAGATACAAAACATCTTAACTAGTCACATTAATTAACACTCAATTACATAACAATTGCTTCCAATTAATTTCCAAATTCAAGCCTAAAGGCAGCAGCGCATCAAACTTTAAAATATAAATAGATTCCTTATAAAGTAATTTTTCTTTTAAAACACACATTTCACCAAATAGGATACTTGTTCAAGGGCACAACCCTGTAATAAAGACAAATTACTGCTGTGTTTCTCCTTAAAATGCATAGCAATATTACTTTCAGTTCTGTTCCTTTTTATGTCCCTAATATGTTCCTGAAGTCTTATCCTAAAGTTCCTTTTCCTCTCCCTGTAATACAAATTACAGGGGCATTTCAAGGCAAAAACAATGCCCTCAGTAGCACAAGAAAATCTACCAGAAGGAAAAAAAGACCACCATTTATGTTATCAAAACATGTAACCACATTAGAACATATACTGCATCCATCACAGGGAAATGTGCCCAATAAAGAGGGATTTATATTAATTGTGTCATCGGGGGGAATAAAAAACCTAGAGGTTAAAAAAATCCCTTAAATTGCTACCACACTTATAGGAAATAGGAGGATAGTGACTAATAATATTAGTTAG
Organism: Protopterus annectens; assembly: GCF_019279795.1. NCBI lineage: Eukaryota > Metazoa > Chordata > Ceratodontiformes > Protopteridae > Protopterus > Protopterus annectens. Next base: position 372,906,400 of record NC_056736.1, on the reverse strand, counting down.
TTCACTATCTCTCACTAAAAATTCCCAACAATTTTCAGTATTGTGCCTATTACACCACTAAGACTATTATAAGAGGATACAAAGTACACTTTCTCATTCATACTATTTGTGTTTCTATTATTAACTATTCTTTTAATACAAATACCTCTAGAATAAACCCCTGAACAAACACCACCAATTCTCTGTGAAACTACCCTCTGTAAAGATTTTTTTAACTACATTATATTCATAGCCTCTGTTAATAAACCTATTAGAAGTCTTCTTACGTTCCACCACAAAGTCATTCCAGTTATTGCAAATCCTATGAATACGAAGAAACTCCCCATAAGGTAAAGATTCTAAGAGATGGTTAGGATGAAAACTGTCCCCATGTAAAAAATTATACTATTCATAAATTTCCTATGAAGTGTAGTTCTAATGCCACCACTATCCAAGCCTTCCAAAACCAAATCCAAAAGGTTAACTTGCTTACCATACTGTAGACCATCAAAGCCTAAACCATATTCATTATTCTCTAAATCCTGATAAAAATGTCAATACTATTTTTACCGCCTTTACATATAACAATTAAATCATCTATGTATCTATAGTAACCTATGACATGGTCACATACAAATGTATGCTTATATAAATATTCCAATTCAAAAAGAGCCATCAGCAAGTTAGCATACATGGGGGCAAAAGAAGCCCCCATAGCTGTACCCTGTAATTGGTGGTATAATCTTGTATAACTGCTTTCTACTCATTCTGTAAAATGAAGCATTTCTAACCGGGCCTCCACTGAAAATGAGATTTGTGCTCAGTCGTACCTTCCCAGTAAACAAAATAAATAAATAAATTGTGCAATGTAAACAAGTTTAACATGAAGAACCTTGCTGTGAGTTAACTTTAACTAATCAAATACATGCCTGCCCTGTGCTGTAAAGTTGTTGTGATACTCCCCTAAATGAAGTAGTCTTTGTACTCTAAGGATCACTTAGTAAGTTGGTCACTGCCCCTTCTTTTGACCAATAGATTCCATTATCAGTTATTTAGTCTCCCTAGCTTGTTGATTTCTGCATTCAGTGCCTCTTTGTTAATTGCTTTGTACCAGCTATAAACTGCTCTCTGTAATAATTGGCCTGAAGGTGGGAAGCCCCCATGCTCAGCTTCACTCCCCTACCCTGCCCCAATTCCCACACACCCAACCATTTTACTCTACCATTATACCTCCCACATACACATTTTACCTGTAATACCCATTCCCTAACACTCCCAAAGCAACCTTACTACTATCATACAACTACTATCATACAACTACTATCATACAAAGACTGCTGTTTGTATTTTCCTATTTCCCAACTACCATCTTTCCCAACAACCTTTCTCCATCCCATACTGCTTTGTATTATATCCATTCATACTTAGTCCCCACTCAGCAGTACCTATTTATTATTCTACATTTCAGCTTCTACTTTTCCCCCAGATAAACCCTTGCTGCTTCCTATCTTAACTACATCCTCATACTGTATCCTTCAAACCCTCTGTTTCTCACGTTTCAGAAATATAAAAGAAGCTACTTGGAAAAACTAATTCTATTCCTTCATAGAAAATATTTCCTTCTTACCTACATTCTACCAACTTTCAGACCCAACCGCCACTAAATATCCTACAGCCCTGCAATTTCTTGCTTCCTTTTTGATCCCTACTTCCCTATTACCTGCCACTAATAAAATGCAGATACCTTTATTTAATTGTGCTACTCCTCAGCTTATCCTCTATTCTTCTCCTCCTACTGAATCATCTCTCATCCTACCATGACTCAAATATAGCTCTCAAAACCTCTCCAACTCTGTCCCAACGACCTATCTATACTTTCTTAAGACATTGCACCAAGCCTATTTAATGGTGCCTCTCACTTTTATTCCAAATATAGACTGGTTAACTCCATTTCAACTCAAATCAAATTAGAATTAAATGGAAAAATACTCTCCAAAATGCAAGAATCAGTAATACCCCAATATACTAAAATCCTCCTAGGGGACATTCACCCTAATTCTGGCCCAATCTGTCACAACTAACATCAAGACAATTCTCTTCCGCATACTACTCTATCCCACCAATGATTAACCCCTGACCCCAGTAATCTATTTTTTACCACAATAAATATTAGAAGCATAGCAAGTAACACAATTGAACTGCATGCCTTTATTACCTAATACAGGCCTCATATTCTCACTATAACTAAAACATGGCTTAAACCCACCATAAACAACTCTGAAATTACACCCCCAGCTATAATATCATCCATAATGACCATATAAAGAGGAAAGGTGGTGGCATTGCTTTAATATTTCCCAACAACTACCACATTTCCCCCACAACAAACTGAAATTTAGTTCTGCAGAGCTTCTTATTACTTCCCTGACAGTAAACAAATGTAAACAAATAAGCATTTCTGTGCTTTATACCCCTTCTGGTGACAATACATCTACACTGGAAGATATCCTACATTGGTTATCCATAACAAAAAATACTATTAGGTGATGTCAGTATCAGTTAGTTGGACATAACGTCTAACTCTCCTACGTCTAGCATGAACTTATACGGTTTCACACAACACACGACTAATTAATAGCCTCACACATTACAGCAAGGCACCAAATTCCTTATTACACTGGATCCTACTAGCAAGCCCTAGCAAATTCAGCACCACACATCGAATATCAGACTCTCTCAGTCACCATGAGCACTGAAAATGGGCACTTACAGTCGGACTTTCCAGGTAATCAAGTGACAATAAATAAATAAATAAAATGTCTTAGCTGATCTGTAATCACAGTATCTTAATTTCTGCTGAACTTTTTGTCATGCAGATTGAATATTTTCCTTTTCTCTGGTTGAAAATGAAAAGAAGAAGCTGGCAACTTTTTCTAATTTTCCTCCCCATTAACAACTGTGAAGGTGAATGTCTCACTGACTGTGGTTTGATCTTTCTGTATTCAAGAAGTGTTTCACGGGCCTCTAACATGAAGATGTGCAGCACCAAGAATGGCTGTGACCCTGCTGGCATGCTGAATGCTAATGTGGCATTCTGGGTGTTGAGACATATGCTGATTAGCTATGTACTCTTTCCACAGAACCATCTCCAAGAAGGCATCTGCATGGCCTAGTGATTCAAGAAATTGTTTGGCTGTGTAGATCAGCACAGACGTCTGCACCATGCCACTGTAATGTCACATATAAAGTGATCATTATCAAGTATATTGTCACTAGGTCATGGATGGTGGTGGGGGAAACCACTAGACACCTAGCCTTACTTTTAAAGTGCCATAATGACACTGACAGCAACATTGAGATTGGGGGTTGGGGAGATGCACTAAATACCAAGGCTTACTTTAAGTGTCATTACTGCACAGACATTACATTAGGGATAAGGGATGGGGGATGCACTAGACACCAGAAAATGCTCCTTAAAGTTCCCTAATGGCACAGACCTCATAACAGGAACAGGAGGGTAGGAGATACAATAAACCACCAGGACCTAATAGATACAGGTTATAATAGCACTCAAATTATTAGAGAGTGGGGGAACCACAGGAGGGCAGCTACTGTAGGGAGAGTTACAGGGATTGTGAGTGTGTGTATGTATGACAGTTTGTGAAGAGGGATTGTTTAACATGATGACCCCTGGGTACTTAAAGCAGTAGTCAACACAGATAAGGTACTGACTGTCCTAGAAATAGAATAAACCAGAAACAAATTTACTTCATGGTTTGTCTGGAATTTTGTAAGGTATCATTGAATCTTTAGATTTCCTTTTATGATATATGTTACAGTTTTTTTTTCTGTGAGAATGCTTCCCCTATTCCCACCAACAATGAAGCTTAACCACAAGATGGACATAGCCCATTTTATTTTTTACATGTGAATTTCACCTGGGTACTTACGTATTATCGCAACCAGATTTTCACAATAATAGTGCTTGCTTCCCGATGCGGAAATCTAAAAAGAAATGCATGCAAAATCACACTGACAATGTCAACTTCATCTAAAAATATTGTTTAGGTAGCAAAAACATTGTAAATTTAAAGGAATGAGTGCTTGTTTCAAGCTATGCTGTTTTCCAACATCTTGTCACTGTAAATACATTTTATACAGCAGCTATGTGTAATACACGTTCCATATCCCCAGCCGCGAGCCTGTAAATGTTGTCAAAGTTATACTTCAGATTAGTAAAGACGATCTATGTAGATATTCAGTGGTAGTGAACGAACCCCAAAAAACAACCTTTATAAATACAATACATTTGTGGGATCTACCCAAGACAGAAAAGGAGTCAATAGCACTTTTCCAGCAATATGGCATTATATCAACAAGTAAAGAATGCTTTTCCAGACATTCAATGACATTATACTATGGGAAGCAGATTTTTTGGAAATGCAATACAGAAAAATGTTACCAACACATAGGAGTTCGAGTGAGTAATTTCTTTGAAGGAAGTAGAATTAATTTTACCACCGCTGTCCGCTTCATTTATTGTTGGGCAAAGCAGATGACATCTATAAGTTTCTGTCAGGAAGAACTGGACATGGCTGACAAGACAGCCATAGACTGGAGTAACTATTTACGTGATGTCTGTGTCTTAGAAATGGAGAAAAAGGACAAGAAAGAAATCGGAGGGCCAGGGTGTATTGTGGAAATAGACGAGACTCTTTTTACTAGACGTAAAAGTAATGCTGGCCGTATTCTCCCTCAACAGTGGGTATTTGGAGGGATATGTAGGGAGACAAGAGAGACTTTTCTTGTAAAACTTCCTGATAGGACAGCCGCAACATTATTTAATAAAATCAAAGAATACATTAGACAGGGCACTACTATTTATTCAGATTCATGGCGGGCATATCAAACTCAACAACTAGAAGAAGCTGGTTTCAGTCATGAAAAAGTAAACCATAGCTACAACTTTGTAGATGCAAACACAGGAGTGCATACACAACACATAGAGAGAATGTGGGGATCAGTTAAGTGGAGAAACAAAAAACAGAGAGGCACTGCAAGACACCATTTGGACTCCTACCTAATTGAATATATCTGGCGTGAAACACAGCTTGCACTAAAGAAAGACTTATTTGATGCAATCTTGACAGCAATAGCAGACAATTTCTCTCCATACAAAAAGTGTAACCCAGCAAGTGAACCATCTACAAGTATGCTTCCTTAATCAGCGATAAAATATTTACAAATATGTTGCGCAAAAACATCCGAAAGACATCCACATGAATACTATGCAAAACATCCACAAAACATTGCAACAATAACTGCTATCCCCCCCAAAAAATTAATTTCTGTCAAATACTACAAGAATGCTCTTCGTAACTTTAGCCTCCGTCGTCAAGACCTTCATCTCTGTTTGATTGTTTAGATTGCTATTACCTTTAACTTCAATTATTTCCTACAGTATGTCAAATAAAACTAGTTATTTACCAAAAAAATGTGTTGCTCCAGATTTCTTATTCTCAGGAAAAAGTTTAGTATCCAATTTCGTAGTAATCCATCAGGCAGTAAAAACGAACAAACATTTCCCATGCGTCCTCAATTCATTTCTGCACTAAGACAGCAGTGCAACCAATTTTGATGTACGCAAAGCAAGTTTCACATTTCTGCATTAATTTACACTACTAATTTGGGACAAACTACATTGTACCCAAAGAAAACATCAAATTCTGTCTTACGTTTAGTCCCACAATTCATTTTTGGGCCAACAAACGTATTACCGCAACTGCGAAAATCTGGTTGCGATAATAGGTAAGTACCTTCACCTGTGACCAGGATGAGAACTGTACATAGGGGGCATCATTCATTCAGTCATGAGTCTGGTTTATGCGCTCTCTGACATCCTGGCAATGACAGTGTTTGCTGTAGCCAGGGCTTTATCCCTATACACTACCAGAGGTGGCAGACATGTTACAGATTTGATTGGCTTTGTGTAGTTCAATCTCTTTGGACATCCCTGACAAATAATGATATCCTGCTCATTATCTTTGCACTTAAAAATGTCTTAATGTATTACATCTAACACGAGATTTGAACATCATTTCCTGTGATTCATTAATTTCATCACAATAAATAGAATGTCACTCTCAGGTACAGGTATGTGAGCATGATCTTCAGGTTGTGATGAAGTAGATTTTCTTGTTTTTTTTTTCATTTATGCTCTGGATAACACATGTGCTCGATGCATGTCCTTGCCTGGTTTATACACAGTGGTCATATTATACTTCTGCAGTGGCACTAACATTTTCTGACTTTACAATGGAACCTTATCAGTGTTTGCTGAGAAATCTTCTGTAATGGTTTGTGAACAGGTTCTGCAGCAACCTCTCTGCATTAACTGTATTCGTAAAACTTCCCACAGCCATAAACAATGCCCAATAACTATTTTTCAATTGTGCATACAATGTCTAGAAAACTGTCATGGCTCTGGACTCACGTGACACGGGTTAACCGTTTAGTAACTGTGCTGCTTCAATGACAAATTTATGAACACTACAGGATAGCTACATCATTATACCTTAATTGTGGGGCCTCAGCTACAGTTTTATAAGAAACAGAGCATTCTTCCTCTGCAGCTGATCCCAATGCCACCTGACATCCTTCTCTAAGAGTTGCCTCATGAGCATAGTATTCTCAGACAAATTCAAAATAAGCATTGGCAGGTACTGTACTATATAATACCCCAAAATATCAAGAGTAACTGTCACAAGTTCCTTCCATATGAAAAACTGCCAATACTGTCACAGGATCTGGATGATTCCATGATTAATTTACAATATAACCTAATATAATTTCTGAGCTTTTCCCCTGAGCCTCCACTGAAAATGGGCTCCTACCCAGTCAGACTTTCCTGGTAATCAAATGTGAATAAATAAATACACAATTAAAACCCACATATTTGATAATTAAAACAAATCTGGTATTTGTCCTTGTTAAGTTTCAAGTTATTAAATTGTAATCAGCCCAATATTTCATCCGTACATTGTGCTGTTTGGCTATGCCACCCAAGTTTAAAATGTTATCAGTAATCTTCATTGCACCGTTTAAGCTTTCGATGATTTTTGCCACTACTTGGTGAAATACCTCTGGAGCAGATGAAATTCCAAAGGACATCCTAAGGATTATATATCTTCCCAGTTGAGTGTTGAAATTCCGAACACGAGCTGATCAAATGAAGCTTAATCTGACAAAACCATTGACTGCTTTTTATGTTATGAATAAAAAACAGCTGCATTTTTGTATGAAGCTTTAGCTGATTAGTCATTGTTTTAGTATATTCTACAGAAAAGTTTTATGTTCAAGGTTTGACTCTAGCATTTGCATGTCAGTTTTATTTTTTTTACAAGCGTTAGCTGCAAACATACTTCTCAACTGTCCAGATTTTCACAGAACATCCAGATTTTTGTCTCATATTTTTAGTCTGTTCCTCATGAAATTTGTGGTTCTCTGGCAAATCACTGACTATTGGTCACTACATAATGAGACACATTTTAGTTTCAGACTATATATCCTTCAAAAAATGCATCCTAACAAAAACTTCTTATTCTAGCAACTTTCTACATTTATTTTTATTTGAGGGCCTTTGAACCCCCATTATTTTAGGCTTTGTCCAGATTTCTTGTGCTAAGAGGTGGAGAGTAATGTTTGTGAATGGCTTACTCATGTAGCACTGTACAGCATAGCTCCATATGACATGAGCGTTCTGTGGGAACCTGGTTGCTCAAGATCTTCTTAGCTGATTGCACAGCTCTGTCAGCTTCACCATTTGATTGAGGATGGAGAGGAACTGATAGAGTTTGAGTAAAACCATAATCAACAACTAACTGTTGTAAGTCACTTGACATAAATGGTAACCAGTTCAGTAAGTATTCCACGCCTTGTGAGCATGGTTTTCGGCCTGGTTGTTATTTGTTGGCTAATCATTGTTGGCACATGTACTATTTCTGTGTCAAGAAAGTAATAGTCTACAACTATGACTGTTTTTTTTTTTTTTTTGGCTTCCAACTCACACGTCATCAGCTATGTTTTGCCAAGAAGCTCATGATAAAGCTGTCAGTATCAGCTTCTCACTCTTTTGAGATGATTTATGAAAAATTCAGGACTGACACTTGGACACATGATTAGCAAACTACTGGTTAATATTTGGCCAATATATGAATATAGTGGCTCTTTCTCCACATTTTCGAGACCTTGATGACCTTTTTGTATCTGACATCGATCTTCAGCTGATTGTGTTAAGGGTACTTCCATTCCATTGTGTACTAAAACTTGTACTCTGACAGCACAGGTGGGTCGTGTTCAGTGATTAAGAGATGTAAAAGACTGGAACATTCAAGGGAAAGGATGCATGGCTGTACAAAGACAAAAGAGAAAGACAGAGAAAATTTCAGAAATTGGAACAAATGATGTGTGGCACACAAAAATAAATAAAAGTGGTATATTTATTTAACTAATTAGGAGAAAATGGATCAGGTATGGCAGGAATATCCAAAACTACTGAGAATATCTTTTATTTTATTCTACTTATACTGCATGTTAAAGTACTGAACTTCATGGACCTTTTTCAGACTCAGCCTGGTAGCAGTGTCTGGTTAAGTGAGTTACTCAGAGTCACATACAGGCAGTAGAGGCTGAGGGATTCAAACCTTGTACCTCTGGATGATAGGAAACAGCTCATTAACAGCTCCTGAATCCTCTAAACCAAGTGCCAGAAAAGAGAGATTATATCTGTCAGCTTGCCTGGTAAATTCCAGATATGAATCAACACATGGCCTGGTGAAGCTACAGTTTCAAACCACCATATATGAGACAGGCCCTGCAATTTTCCTGAATTGCATACTGTTTTTCTCGCCCTGATTTAACATTTATCTGGTCTAATGTGCTGAACCTAGAATAAATGTTGACCTTCTTCCTTTGTGTTTTGTGAAAACTGATTGCTGCACTGCACCATGCACTGAACATGTAAGTTTCTCTGGCTCCCAGCACTATGCAACAGAACAGGAGGCTTGTTGCTTTTGCAGTAGCTACTTAACTCCCATAAGATGGCCTGGAAAACCTTTGTGTCAGTTATTTTATATGTACAGTCAGAGGGGTCATCATTATACTCACTGTGATGTGAAGTGAGAATGCAAGCGTTCAGTGTTGTCTGCTCCCTCTCCCATCTTGGATTCAGTTAGCCGACATTTAGCTCAAGGAAAATAGCTGAGGTCTTATGAGCTGAAAAAACACAAACTGCAGTCTTGAAAACGTATACATTAGTGTTGGTGACTGCTGTGCTGTTTTGTGTGCTTTAAGTGAGTGTTTATTTATTTATTTATTTTATTTTTATTTTATTTTTTTTGAGTGATGGAGAGGTTTTATGTCTAGAGAATGACCATCACTGTTTTGTACTAGACGACAACAATTTGGTGAAACAGACAAGGCAAATAACTCTTTAAATGTTATTGCGTTATTTATGATAGACATAAGCACCTTACCCCCTCCAACTCCTAATTTGAATACATTTAACTTCTGTGTAAAAAGGCTCTTGGTTGTATTATCTCTTGAGGTCTAAGCCTGCCCAGGGATAAGAAAGCTGGAGAAGCACCTTTTCAATAATAGCAAAATTAAATTAATATTATTTTATAATGTTCTGCATAGAGTACATTATAAAATAACAGTGATTTCCCAAGTGCAGCTCTGACTTGCCATACTAACCCACCCCTCCATGGGATGTGCTGTACTTATACGCAAGCAAATGAGCTTGTGTGGTCTAAACTGACTATCCAACTGAGACCATTCTTGCCTTCTTAAAGATCAAGTGCAACTAGGACACATTTTTTTCTAAGTCCTCCTTCCTTGTTCTATCCTGTTCTTCAGGTGTTCCAATTGGCATTCTACTCTTTTTTTTCCCAACAAAGACTTTTCAGTTTTAACATTGTAGTTGTACTTTGCCTTCTTCAGGCACACATTTCACAAATCATTGATGAAAATGAGTGGAGTTGTATTTGTGGCTATGTAACAGGAATTCCCTTTCTTTCTGCAATGGCTTCCCAAACACAATCATAAAAGTTAAAAAATGCCCAGCATAAAATTAAGATCACAAAGTTGCATAAAATACATATTTTTTATAGCTGGCAAGGATTTATTGAATATGTTTTGCAGTTGTAGCAATGTAAACCCATAAGCCCACAAAGCTCACTGCTAACACTTGTCCCCTCTTCCTGTTTGCCACAACTACTGCATATTAGAAGGTCTAGGAAATCCAAGCAATAGCTGATGGAGGTTGCCATTAGCAAGGTTATTAAACAGCCCAGAAATGGTAACATACACATACATGCACACACATATGCATGCACACACGTGCACGCATGCGCGCGCGCACACACACACACACACACACACACACACACACACACACACACACACACACACACACACACATAGATGTATAGATACCTATCTATTTGTTTATATATCTGTGTATGTGTGTGCCTCTCTCTCTCTTGATATATATATATATATATATATATATATATATACACACACACACACACACACATACACACACACACACACACATGCATACACATACGCATGTGTGTGTGTGTGAGTGTGTGCGTGTGTGCGTGTGTGCGTGTGTGTGTGTGTGTGTGTGTGTGTGTGTGTGTGTGTGTGTGTGTGTGTCTGTGTAGATATATAACCAAGTACAACCCTCAAACATTGGGCATGTAAATCTGTCTGTGAAGGAATTAGTCTTATTATTATTGTTGTGGATTCAATGACCCATTTTAATCTGGATTAGAGAAATATATTCTAATATACACACTTCCTTCAAATGAAATGGGAATAGGGGCACACAAGTAGTCCTAGCTGTAAGAGCACAGATGACGGGTTGGAAGACAGAAAAACAGCAGAAGAGGGAGTAAAAGGAAGAAGCTAGTGGTGAATGCTGTGCAGTACACTGCAATGACAAAACCCTTAGTCAAACTGATACAAGTCAGCTGCAAGTTGTAGTTATGCAATGAGGGAAGAAGAGAAACTTGGAACACAAAGGTATAGACTGCGCTCTGGTAACACTGTTAAAGTAGCTGTTACCCTTAGACAGAAATTGATAATTACGTCTTATTTCCCTGCTATCTTTTATGTAACTTTCCTCCACACCTCAAGTGTAGCAATGCATCCTCAATGGCAAAACATTACAAAGATTTTTCCAATGTGCAAAGTATAATATCAGAGTAGAATAAGCTTCCCAATAACAAGGGTTTAGTTGGGGGGGGGTACGTATCCTTGGGCATGTTTGTCCAAGCATTTACAATATTCCTAGGTCTAACAGAGACACACATGAAGGCTATATTTATATTTGTTCATCCCTTACAGGGATGAACTCTGCTTCACATGATTCAGAAGCTTGTTCCAGACAAGAGGGAGCCTCTGAGAAGCATGCATCTCCCTCCATTATCTGCCATTTATGTTGCAGGCCAGGTGTTGCTCCTTAGATCTTGTGTACCTGATGCTATTTGTTTTATGGATGTGTAACAAATTCAGTAGGGCTCTATTTATTTATTTGACATTTGGTGGCAGGGAAAGTCCGACTGAGCTAGGTCCCTTTTCTGCGGAGGCCCAGGAGAAAAGCTCCACAGTAAAAAATAATTGCATAGTATTAATTCATAAGTTCACAAAAAAACAAAAATGCTTAATTATGATTTATATAGTTCATGAAATGAAAATTATATATTCAAAGTGTCAGGGTAGTATATCATACTACTGAACCATATAGAAAAGGGAAGGCACTCACAAGCATAATGAAAATATACAATGAGAATAAATTCACAGAAATACACAAGCATATGGAATAGGAATGGCCATGGTGGTACAGCAGTAGCGTTGTTGCCTCACAGCAAGAGGTTCTCCTGTTCGATTCTTGGCTGGAGTGCCTTCTGTGTGGAGTCAGCATGTCCTCCCCGTGGTTGAGTGGCCTCTGAAAGACATGTGTGAATGGGCGTGCCTTCGCTGAAGGTTGGTCATCAGGTTGGCAACTCAGCACCATAAAAATTGACTGCCAATCATTAGCGGACCGGAGTTCTGCTGTGGCAACCCCTAACTGGGAAAAGCCAAAAAGGCCAACAACTAGGAATAGCATATTGGAGTATGCTTTGTAAGCCATCACAGGTCATCTCTCTGCAACTTATAGGAGACCAAATATAAGGACAAGGCTTTGAGGCAGTCTGCATAGGACTTTTTTCAGCTACTTTAACAGTGTTACCAGATCGCAGTCTATACCTTTGTGTTCCAAGTTTCTCTTCTTCCCTCATTGCATAACTACAACTTGCAGCTGACTTGTATCAGTTTGACTAAGGGTTTTGTCATTGCAGTGTACTGCACAGCATTCACCACTAGCTTCTTCCTTTTACTCCCTCTTCTGCTATTTTTCTGTCTTCCAACCCGTCATCTGTGCTCTTACAGCTAGGACTACTTGTGGGCCCCTATTCCCATTTCATTTGAAGGAAGTGCGTATATTAGAATATATTTCTTTTTATTAAGAATCTGAGTGGACACTTTGATTGTTGCATATACCTGGCCAGATACATACCAAAGGGAAATTGTACTCAATGTTTGTTCTTATGAGAGCAGATTATGATGGAACAATGGCATGTTTGAATCTATATACCATACCTCTGCTTACAGGTTGTGCGACAAGAATGACATCCTTAGTACAACAGATATGTGATGTTTAAATGCCAAATCACCATCTACATGCATTCCAAATTCCCTGACTACAAAGGCTATTCTTAGGGGTGTGTTATCATTGTAAGTAATTTGCTGTGATGGATGCCTTTCCAAAAGATGTTATGATGCACTTTTTCAAACTGAGTTTAAGACCATAACTATGTGGCAGAGTTAAAGATGTTAAGATTTGCACTGGGTGTGACGAGGGTAGACAGTATTAGGAATAAGTATATTAGAGGGTCAGCCCAGGTTGCAAGGTTTGGAGACAAAGCCAGAGAGGCAGAATGACGTTGGTTTGGACATGTGCTGAGGAGGGATGCAGAGTATATTGGAAAAAAGATGCTAAGGATGAAGCTACCAGGTAACAGGAAAAGAGGAAGGCCTAAGATAAGGTTTATGGATGTGGTGAGAGAGGACATGCAGGTGGTTGGTGTGACAGACCAAGATGCAGAGGACAGGAAGAAATGGAAACAGATGATCCGTTGTGGCGACCCCTAATGGGAACAGCCAAAAGAAGAAGAAGAAGACTATGACACCAGTTCTTAATATGTGTTATGCATTCTTGGAGGATATTCGTGTCTTGCAAAGATTCAAAGACTTTACTCAGCTTGCAATCATCTGTGAACTTGGTCAACCAGATGCCCTTGACATTAGCCTTCCCCTTAAAGAAAGAGTTGGCAAACAGGAGCAACCCTAGCACTGAGCTCTGAAATACCCCACTAGTAAATGGCCTATGTGTGGAGCTACATTCACCTGTTATAACTTCTTGGCTCCTGTCTGAATAATGATGTGGGAATACATAGCTGTGTGAGCTTTTCTACAATATCCAAGTGGGTTATTGTTTCAAATGCCATTCCATGGTATGCTAATTTTACCTCAGATTTGGGCTTGGTAAACTTGGTTAGAGCCCTCCCACAAGTTACTTGTTTAGGTTGAAGAGGTTTTTTTTACCATGGTGGTCACTGCACCTCCTAACTTTGCTATGGATTTCTTCCTTTTGTTATACATCCTATTGATGTTGAAATTAAGCCATGGTAGCTTGTTTTTTTTAGTTGACTGTGCTATGCTGCTGTTAATATGATTATACAGGGTTTCTGTGAATGATTCCACACAGGTAGTAGTGTTATCAAGGTTTGCATAGGGCTTGAAATTTTTCTTGGGTGCAATTTACTAGTCGGACGTTTGCTCTAAACTAGTTCCTAAAAGATCCAAGATTAAATAATGTCCCATTGTATTAGTATGACTTCAGTGGAGACAGGTTTATGATATTATGAACACCACCAATAGCACCAGCAACACCAACAGATCAAAACCACAAAAATTGGATGGCCGGTTTTACAAATTCAAAATTCACTTTATTAAAACAACAAACAGAAATGTGAAATCTCTAGTGCCTTGGCTGTTAAGCCTGTACAGAGTATGTACTCTTGGGTGAATACTTCCACACTGACATTCATCCTAGAGGCCCTAAACCCCCAGTGCCAATAGCTACACCAATACTTTAATGGCCCTTTGGGAAGAGGAACACATTTTAAACCGCACATTTAAACAGCATGTTTCTTTTCATCAAACATTCGTTGACAACCTGTTTATAGTATGGGAATGGAATGATGAAAAACCATTGCCATTCCATGAGCACTTAATTTGACCACATATTTTTTTAAAGTTCAGTTTAAACAGATCAGCTCCTGAAATAGACTTCCCTGATGTCAGCATTATAAAAGAGCACAATGGCACGCTGAACACTAGGATAGTTAGGAAGTTATACAACATTAACACCTTTTTACACTGACAAGGCATGCATCTGGCACATATTTTTAGAAACATCAGCGAAGGCCAAGGGATGAGGGCCTCTAGGCTGAATGCCAGTGAGGAAGGGTTCACCCAAAAACTGAATCTATGGAGAAAGAGATTCAGGGAGAGGGGTTATAAAGCAAAGGAGGTTGAACAACATCTTAGATGTTATACCAGAATTAAGGACAACACGAGTGAAACCTTACTTTTCTGAAGGTCCATGGCACAGATTGAATGTGCATATAAATCACCCCACTATAAGAATATCTATGGTTTATTCTAATAATGTTAGGCAGATAACAGGCATCATGAGAAAACATTGGCAGGTACTATTAACAGATCCTGAAATTAGATCAGTAGTGGGTGAAAGACCCAACTTTCTTTTTAAGAAAAAAAAAATCTTTGAAGAGAATGTTGTGTCACCCCAGAATTTCCGGGAAATCTTTGGATATAGAGCACATGAATGGGACGTTTCCTTGCCTTAAATGTAAATTTTGTAAATATACAGACTCTTCCAATAGTTTTAGACATTCAGATACAGGGAAACAGATAGAGTTTAGGGTACATGCGACCTGTAATACATGCCACATAGTATATTTAGCGTATTGTGAAGTCTGTCTGCCGTTTTATACAGAGAAAACAGACAGGCATTTATGAGATCGGATTAGAGAACATATTTATAATATAAACAATAGGATAACTACAAATGCATTGGCAAAACATGTTACACAGCATAATACATCACATGGTTTGAAGTTTGTGGTATTAGAGGTAGTGAAATTAAACGAATGAGGCGGTGATGTTAGGAATATATCAGAGACATCAGAGTTGAGATAGCTCATTAGGATGAGAGCCAACAGAGGGCAGGGCCTTAATGATAAAGTACCCATAAAGCCACATTTCTTGATAGTATAGCATTGTATACACTTTTATTGATTAGTTTTTAGGAGAGTTTATCATTTTATATCCTATTTGTTTATACACACACACACACATATGGTCAAAGCCATATGCTTGAATTTCAGAAGCTCGACCTTCTGAAAGGGGAAAAAAAACAACGAAACACAAAACAATGTTTCTGCATGGGGGCAAGCCCCCCTGCACCCCCACACCCCCGCTACTTATTTATACCACCTCCGAGATCGCACTACAGCAAAGAAAGGGAAATCTCCCATCCTGCACTGTATGCCGATCCCCATTCAGAAGGTCGAGCTTCTGAAACTTTGAGCATATGCATTTCGAGATTTCAGCCATTCGACCCTCTGAAGGGGAAACATATATATATATATATATATATATATATATATATATATATATATATAAATTCTTTTTTTTAAATGTATTTGTGATGTTGATTTTCAATTTATTTAAATGTCTTGAAGGAATATTACATTGCCATGCAACTAATTGATTGTATGATTTGATTAGTTGGAAGGCATTTTTAAAGAGTGACTTGTATGGACTGTTATAATGCCTGATGAAGCAGTATTTGGCAACTGTGAAAGTGCTTACAAATAAATGTTTGATATTATTCTGAGACTTCTGTTTTATGTGGTGAGCCTCTCCATTGGTTTGGTTCATTCTATTTTTTACATTGGGACTCAACAAATAAATTCTGTTAGCACATTTCAGTATAGGTTATAGTTTACCTGCTCATAGATGATGGTCTATACTTTGTATGTCCAAGGTAGTTGATTTACTTGTGTATGTAAGGCACTGCAGCCCTGTACTGCCTCATTGCTCTCTGCTTCTTTAAACAATGTCTCAGTAACTACACAGAGATCTGCATTCTCCAGGGTGATGAGAGCTTGCAGGAAGTATGTATAATTTCTTGTTTAGACTCCTGGCACTGAGTATTAACATGTTCAGGTCTTTCTGGTGCCATTTACCTATGTTGGTAGGTTAATCGGGTTGTCAATGCGTAAAAGAGACAGTATGGGGGTGGACAAGGTTTTAATAAATATTCAAATATTTTTCTCACAAAGCACATTGTCTAGGACAAACACCTGAAAGTAAGCTACACATCACAGTGTGTGCATCCCTATCCTGGCTATAGGAAGACTCTTCACCTTACCCTTTCCCTGAGACATATCAAATTGGTAACATCAAGAATACAGGTTGCAAAAGGTGGGGGCCTGAGTGACCTGGAGACGTACATAAGGCAAATGGTATATAGAACAAGTAGTTCTGAGGTAAGTTAACCACTCAAAGTCCCTCACAAGCATTGTATTCTCTGTCAAACACAGAAAAGTGTAACTTTCAAGTTAAGTTTTTAATATAATTTAAATCTTTCCCTCACAAGAAATTCACACAAGCACCTATATAACTTCCTTACAAATTAAAAATTTAGTTTTATAGTACAATAACAAACTTGTGACATTAAACACTTAAGTTTTCATTATAATTATCTGTACTATATGTTTACAATATCTATGCTTTATGATATATGCTTCCCCAATGTAGAGTTATCTGGTTAGCTTTTGAAGGATCATTTGCCAAGACTGCCTTGTGGGCTGTGGATGAAGTGCTCACATTCCTGGCACAACAGTGCCTCACCTGTCCAATTGTCCTGTATATAGATCTCAGTCTGAGCTCCTGTCAAACAGTGCACCACCCTTCTAATTGTCCTGTATATAGAGCTCATTGTAAGCTCCTGTCAAACAATGCCCCACCTGTCCAACTGTCTTGTATATAAAGCTCAGTGTGAGCACCTGTCAGACTGCAAAAGGAATGTGCCACCAAATGCTGATAAGCTAGTTGTTGCAGGTGGTAAGGGCCATATAGATTAGACTACTGCAATGATGTCATATGTATTGAACATCTTTGTTTGGATAATTCCCTCTGAAGAACTCAGCCTTTTCTAATTCAGGAGAACCATGGCTGAAAAGCCTAAGCTATGACAGATAAATTAGTTTGCTACACAGTGAAATTGGGCCCTCTGAGACATTAACTATTATTATTTTTTAATTGCGATATTTATGTCACTAAGTTTACCATTAATTGCCTATTTGTGTTATTTAGTTTACCATGGTGCTTGTGATAATTCCAATTTCCATGAGTAATAGTCAGCAATCCATGCATTGAAACAATCCTGTTACAAGTAATTGCACACATTATGTCAACTAACTCTATGATATTTATCTGTAGTCTGACAGGTCAGCATGGTTAAAAATTGCTGTGAGGTTAATTGTAACAATGGCAGAAACTACTCTGAAAGTTTCTAATGCTTCCCACATAACACTGAATGGTACCAACAATGGGCAGCACCTGTGAGATGTGCAGGGTGGGAGCCCAGTGACCAGCCATGGATATGTGCAGATCATTTAAAAAAAAGATCAATAAGCAATACCTACAGTGGGTTTGAGTCACCAGACTTTACCCACAGCAACACAGACTCAAGCCTGATGCCTGTCTCACAGTTTCTCCTTCAAGCCAACAACTGCTCCTTGAAGTACACCTGCAGTGCATAAAAGACAATGGCCTCAGATGGAATGCACATTGCAGTTCTTAGACACCCACTGTTGTCCCTTCAAGAAGCAGGGATCCTTACACCATGTGAGGAAAAAATGAAGACAATTCATCATAATAATAGCAGCAGCACCAACAAACAAGGGACTTTAAAAGAAGAAAAGAGTACAGAGCAGTACATGATGCCTCAATCACCTGAACAAAGTTGTGTGTCCACGGAACTCATAGTGAGTTCAGTCACAACTACTATTCACGCAAAGTCAAATTCACACCTACCACCTCTCTCTCTCTCTCTTTTCACAGACAATGAAAACTCTGAGCAATACTGCTCTAGCTCTGCAGTCAAGATTATCCTTCATGACATTTATGCAAGAGTGTAATTTCTTATGATGTCATGTATAGTCTTGTTTATGTTAAAATGTCAAAATAGATGCACACAGGCAGACACCAGGCATGCAATTACTGGTCGCCAATCACAGGAAACACAAACATTGCATTTTGGAGTTCAGAGAGGTGTCAACGTGAATGCTGAGATGGACAGTATTAGTTAAAATCATGGAACCCAACATGATCCTACACAGCAATATATGGACTTCAATAGCCACAGCACAGGCATTTTCTGGAAGCATTACTTAACTCTACAGACAGCAATTCTGATCCTGAAGACAGCAGTGATACTGACTGGAATGAGGACTCTGACAGGTAGAGCAAGTTACACAATACACCCCTGAATGAATCCAGGTAAGCATTCATAGAGCAATTTGCACTCGGTGTTAGTTTGACTTCATTGATGTACAGTGATAGATAGTCAACTCTTCATTTATTTACAGGTACCACAAACTGAAAAGTGACAGGCCAGTGCAACACCAATGTATCCTCCTAGTATACGAGTCAACACTGGTTGCAATGCTTGCTACATGTGTCACCTGCCTGGGATCCTGCCAGGTGTACATTTACCAGCTGCTTGGCTACTTCGCAGCCATGCCTCAGGTCTGCAAAATTAGTCAACATCGAATATTGGAGGCTCAGCCACATATGGGAACTAGGGATGCTGGAAACATACTCTTGGCATGTGGAGTCTTTTGCAGTGGTGGAACTAAAAAACATATGTTGAACTTTTTTTCACACAGTAAACATGGCCACATGCCCATTATGTCCCTGCCACTTAATCCACAGCTGCTACCTTATCCCATCAGTAGTTCACATGTAGCAGGAAGAGCAGCGGAAGTTCCTGCTTGCCCTACATGATCATGCATTGCAAGTAGGTGGGGATCCCTGTTGCTGCATGCCAGCACATACAGCAAAGTATGTATTGCACTCCATGATGGATAAGGAGGGAAGTAAAGTGATAGATATTCAGCTGGTATGTATACAATGACATGACTGCTTAGGCTGTTTATTAACAAATAACTATTCTGCTCCTTAGGACAATGCCCTGTGCTGGTCTTTTTTTGTTTCAAAGAAATTAAGTCAAACACTCAGATGTGATGGAATTGGAAGGACTAAAGCATTCATTACCACTGCTAATTTCCAACAGCAAGCACATTGCTTGTATTTCAACAGACTGTCATTGTGTTGTTTACAAATACGTGCACATCAACACGCCAGGAGTGGCTCACTGGTTCAGTTGCTGTCACATTGCAAAGGGTGAGTGTAATGCAATGATTACTGCTAATAGTAACTCTTAATTTTGTAATAATCTTCAGACCTTCATTGATGCCCCTCTAACAGTGTCAGAACACTCTGCAGAGCAGGTCTTCTGTGATTATACTGAGGACTCATTTAAAAACATGTTTTTTTGGTTCCTTTGTTTTTAAAAGATTCTATTGTTGGAAGGTGCTTTATTGCCATAGGTATTAAGAAGCTTGACCAGAAAGGTGCCATCCTTTTTTTTTTTCTTTTTTATATTCATAGGTTCGTAGGTGTGTACTAGGCTAATGAACTTGGAGCCTTTTCAAGCCTAGCCCAAAAAAATTGCCCTAGTGTCGTGCCACCCGATGTTAGTTCACAGTGCCTCTATCCAGTAGGACCACTGGGGTGATCACTGGAGTGAACTTTCTGTTACCCATCCACTCGTCGAGATTTTTTTTAAAGAGGGCCAGCTAGTTGCTCTGCTTGACATGAATGGGAAGCTTATTCCAGAGTATGTGCAGTCTCTAGGTGATAGGTCTGTCCCTCCAGAATGTTCTATTGATTGTGGTGATGACATTGTGATCTCTGGAGCTTGTGGCATGGACAGATTGGGATTTCTTCAGGTGTAGCATTTCAAGTAGGGCTGGATCGGACATGGCTTTGTTGGTCAAGCAGAGATCACCTCTAAGTAGACAATAAGAGACTGAGAACAGCTGAAGTTTCTTGAGTCTGTCCGTGTACAACATGTTTTTAATGCCTAGAATCCTTTTTGTGAGGTACTTTTGTGGAATCTCCAGCTGTTAAAGGTGTCTGGTCAGGTACATGCCAAACTGGCAGTTATACTTGAAGACTGGTCTAAGGAGGGATGAGTAGAGAGGGATGATGACCTCTTTCTTCCTGGATGCGAAACCTTTGGTTATGAGATGTGCCACATAGAAGGACTTTCTGACACAGTGGCAATGTGGTGGTTGAAGGTGAGGTTGCTGTCGACCTGGGTGCCCAGATCTCTTAATGGAGATATTTTATTGTGAAGGAATTTGGATAAACAGGCAGTGCAAATAACTGTTTTAAATGGCATTACTTTATTTATAATAGACAAAGAGAAGTGAAATATCAAAGCAGTATTAAAACAAAAGCTAAAATGTCTGTACTCAATTATTTATTTTGTGGAATCTGACTCTTCTTGACCTCAAGGACTTTAGCACACCAAGCCTTATCTGTCGATAAATGCTTCTTTATATTTGTACAAATTCATACTCATAACTTCAGTAATAATATTTATTCATCTTACCTTCTGATGCCCCTTCTTTGTTTTGTTTTTGACTTTCCCAGGGTTAAAGTCTTCTGTAATGAATTCTGTGACTAAAATATATGAATCCTAGTTTTAATATGAGGCTTTCCAGTGAACAGGCTGAATTTGTATTAATTATGTACAATCTATTTCTCACAGCCATGCATTACTACTACTAGAAAAAAAAAACATAGCTTTGACAACATGGAACTTCACTGGCACTGGAATGTGTTTGCTCTTTAAAACTGTAAACAGTTTTCCCATTGTCTTCCTTTCAAAAAACAATCATCTTTTAATTTCATCACTGTGATCACCATCTGAAGAGATCATTGAGCACAAGAAATTAAATGTGCTACTTCCATCACTTCTTCCCCATCAATTTCTAAAAACAAAAATGATAGGGATAGTTGACATCATTTCATTTATTTTGAGATTGACCAACAAATAGCTTACATGCTTTATACTTTCGCCTTCATCACCAGGCTCTTCAGCTCTTCTTCACTGTCAGCCATCAGAGTGATATCATCTGTGGATGTTAATATTTCTCCCAGTAGTTTTAATTCCATCATCTGATTCATCTAACCCTGCATTTTGCATAATATCAGCATATAAAGTGAATAAGTAGGGTGACAACATACAGCCTTGTTGTACTCCTTTCTCATTATAAAACCAGTAATCTATTCCATTAACTCTGAGAGAGTTGTGCCCTGCTGTTTTTTCTTTTTAAAACGTACACAACAAATGCAACAACAATTTAGTTAGTCTATCAATTTCAAATGAAGACACTTTTAGGGAGACAGACTCCAAGATAAAATGCATGAAAAATCAATTTTTATTTTCATGCTGACAGATACCAAGCTAGTGAAAGGAAACCTGTTAGAACTGCTTGTCTCTTGAGTGGCCTTCTACTGTAGCTCCGAGTTATTTTAGTATTTTTGGTAATTGTACAGTAGTAGTCTAACATGGGTTTTACTAAGAGCTACTGGGTTTATATTTAGTTATATGCTTTAGCCTGTCTAATGTTATTTAGTGTAGGTTTTTCAGATCCCTGTCCATTTTGGCAGTGTTTCATCTGGCTGGCTGTGCCTATGATATTATTTTTATTCACTTTTTCATGTTAATGTAGCTCTATTTAATTTCTTGGGTTTGACTAATGTTGGTGGTGTTGTTTTGTGTGCTTTTTTATTATTATTATTCTTTTTTGTGAATAGCAGGAAAAGTATTTTCCTCTCGTTAATAAAAAGTTATTATTATTATTATTATTACTATTAATTTTAAGATGGAGTCGGGTTGGAATCCCTCTTGATTTAAATTTGAGTCTGTCACATATGCTTGGTTTACATGCTGTTTCTTCAAGATGACATAGCATTTCCTTTACTCATTGTGAGCTTAGTTCAGTTAAAATGAAACATATTTCTTTTCATGGTCACAGGATATGATAGAAGGTCTGGGATTATACTGCCAGGATCAAATATACTATTATGAATGTTTCTTTCATGGTTATTATTCATTCAATTTAGCTACACAAATGCACTTTTTATTATAAATATTAATGCCTTTCCTTGGTTCTGGGAAGTCCAGAAAGATTTATTTGATCTGTCAGGACCACGTATAATAAAGATCTTTCTGCTTCGTCGAATTCTGGGAGTAGTATGTTTTTATCATAGCACTTTCTTGCTCTGAATGGGGCTGAGTTTAAGTCAGAAGTAGTGATAAATGTTCAATGACACTGACAGAGGGTGATAAATCAACATATATAAAATCCATCCCAGATAAATATTTTTATCACACCACATTACCAATTTCCCTTTGTTATGATAAATATACATACTACATTTACCCTTTCCCCTTTGACCTCTGATCATCTAGCACAAATAATAGTTAGGCAGCATGTCCTACTAAGACATGGAGAGTATGGGTTTGCCTTCACTGGTAAATGTTAGTAAGTACGGCTAACAGTGTCAGCACACTCTGCAAAGCAGGTCATCTGTGATTATACTGAGGACTCATTTAAAAACATGTTTTTTTGGTTCCTTTGTTTTTAAAGGATCCTATTGTTGGAAGGTACTTTATTGCCATTATAGACTGTGTTGCTTCCTGATGCCAGTTGTTGATAGTGAGCATGAACATTACTGTACACGTGTCTTAGCATGTACTTTTACATTTCTATGCAATTGATGTTGCTGATGCTTTGGCATTTGAACTGTAATCTGATTGCAAGAAATATTTATATGTGGACTGTTGTGCTCTGAAGCTGTTTACTTAAGGTCAGTGCTGTAATGTTTAGTTTTGTGTTATTTTGGTTGCTGGGTGGGGTGCTTTTATTATTTAGGGCAGACATTAGTTTGTCAACAGTAAATGATGCCGACAGTTTGAGACATTTAAATGATTCATGCAGCTACATCTAGCTACACATTATATGTGTAAGAGCCAGGCCTTCTCTCCAGTAGCTCCTCACTATGTGTGCATGAGTCAGGCCTTCATCCTATTGATGAAATACTGGATTTATAAAAAAATAGTCAGGTGTTTAGTTAAATGATGCACTGGTCTTCATGAAGTACTCAGATCTCATAATCTGTGCCTTAAGAGAAGAAGCAAGGATGAGCTATTTTGTATTCAGTACTTCTCTGTATTTTTAGATGGAGATATACTGAGTCTTCTTTGGCTCAAACTCAAGTCCTTTGCAGAAGAATTATAAATAATTCAAGAGTAAAACAGAAATGTTTGTTGAAGGGATTGGGGGAGGGCAGAAGAACTGATGCAGAATTAAGTTATAAGTAATTAAATAAAACTATTTAAAAAAATAGACACTGCCATATTTTCTACAAGTGTATATGAGGATAGTAGAGTAATACAGAAATAATATTTTGCAGTTTTGAGTGTTATTTGGTTCATTCACTTTTAATTTTAAGGGAAGGTATACTCTAATAAGAAGTGATCCAGTCTCCATAAAAGAGGAACTGATGATACAGTCGTTATGTTTGATCAGCAGATACAAATTTTGCAAGCTGCTTGAAATCCTGTCCTTTCCTATACTGCATTGCGGATGCATGGACACTTGTTTATCCAGATTTTCTTTACCATACCTTGAGTCAGAAGGCGAAAATGGCCCTGAGCTGCTTTTTGGCTTTTTTGAATAAAATATTTGTGAGTTTGTGAGTGAAGATCTTTAATTATTGTTTCTTTTTTTTTCACTACCTCACCCTGTCATGAAGGGGCCTCTTATTTTCTGTCAAACTTTCTCCCCCTTTAATTGTGGAAATTTTGGACCTAGGCCTTGTAATTATTCTTATGAGACCTCAACAGTTTTTCATAACTATGCATGTGGTAGGGCAGTTCTGCGCATAATCATGCTGTATGCTAATATTGTTTGTGAGATTCAAACAATCCTTACAGGGGTAGTTTCTGTAAAAAAAAACTGCAAAACAGTCTACCAAAAATAGCACAAAGAAACATTAAGGATTCATTAGCTTGGCCAGTCCCTGTCCTCAGACTTATGAATCTGGTGATCCCTTAGATTCACATATCCAGTCTCAAGAATTATTAAACTAAGAACAATGAGGCTTTTCCTCATCCCTTTCAAAACACAAGAGAAAAATTTCCATATTTGCATGTTTCTTATCAGATTTCTCCATTTAAACTTCCTCTACTATGGATGATGCTTCAGCAGCTAAATCTGTAGTAAAGTATGGTTAATTTTGCTGAAACTGTAAAGATCCCTGCAATAAAAAATGCAGACTCAGTTGTGGTTCAGATCACTACAGCTTAGCCATACAACATTCAGGCCAATTGCACCAAAGTCTACCACTTTTCCTAACTGCTTTGTCACAGACTGGAACAGGCTATCTCAGGGCATTTTAAAGTTAAAGGGAAGATGTTTCAGCATCCCTCTCTCTCTACAGATTTGCCACTCAGTCTAAAGTCATTTGGATAGGAATCTTATCTGCCTTTGGCATCCTTAGCACCAATGATTTTCCACCCAGTGGCATTGATTTTCAAGCCAACAACAATTTTACAAATACTGACAGTGATGTCACCTGAACTGGTCTCATTGCTGGTGTCTTCTGTGATGATAAGAGGTATTGCTGGCTATGCAGGAGAAGTAGGTCAGTGGGTGTGGAACATATGCCAGCACAGCTAGCTGGAATTTTGTAAAGAATTACATGTCATTTGTATATCAAACTGATTTGTACAGATGCTTGTGTTGAAAAATGTATTTGTAAATCTGCTTGTGTTAAAATGTATCAACAGTGTGCCCTGACAGACAGAAAAAAGAAGTATGCATGCATTATTGTAACTGTTTACATGTATATGTTTTAACAGAGGATACAGGAAGAGAAGAAGTTAATCTCAAACTGAAAACAGTTTGAAATTAAATTACCTGGCTTAGGCTATAAAGACTGTATCTTACAGTTCTCAATATATCCAGAGACAAAATGTTTGTACTAGGAAGGTTCCTGCATTGTCACTGGGGTGAAGTAATTGCTACTTTGGAATGGTGGAGGTTTGAAATTGTTTTATGACTTCTAGGAGCTGCAGCAGATCTTAGAAAGGCTGTGTGTGTGTGTGTGTGTGTGTGTGTGTGTGTGTGTGTGTGTGTGTGTGTGTGTGTGTGTGTGTGTGTGCGTGTGTGTGTGTCTGTGTATTACTGACACATAGGTGCTAAATCCTGACAGCTTCTAGCTAAGGGAAAAGCATGGGAACCAAAGGGCAGATGACCAGATGTATGTGATGTCATTCTGTGGTGAACTACCACATTAAAAATACACCCCCTAAGAGTTGACCCAGTTGTTTTGGACTTGGGAATGTACACAGTGACCCAACTTTCCACAAACATGTGTTGACTGTTGTAAGAAAGTCCTTCTATACTGTGCTTTTAAACAAATTGGTTATTTCTAGATCTAGGGATTTCATTGCCCACCTTTTCTGATATTAGGCCATTCATTGAGTATGATGCTTCCTTTGGCATGTTATCTTAACAGACATATGCAACAACTGGAACACTCACGAAGATACCTTACTAAAAGGATAGAAGGCCTAAACAATAGGTCCTACATGGAGTGAATCAAAGCCCTGTCACTATACTCAGTATCCTACAGACTGCTTAAAGGTGACTTGTGTCTGGTATGCAAGGCATCCTCCAATCCAATACTGATGGATTTACTGCACATCGACAAGTCAAACTGCATCAAAAATACTCAGTCTAGGGATCTAAATCTCTACTGCAACATCAACAGGATGGTTTGGAGGGCCAGATATATCTCACAGAGGATACCACTGCACCTGAAACAGGCTCCCTATCCATGTAAAACAAAGTTTATCCCTGTCCATATTCAAGTGCAACTTAGAATTATGGATGGGTGATAGGAAATTTACCCAAGGACTGCCCCCTGCACTAATAATGGGCAGAGTCAACTTCAAAGTGATTAAACCAATGTATGGTTCCCCTCAAATTATCTATGATATGATCTCAGTTATTCTCACTGGGAGTAATATATAATTATTGACCATGGGATGGGAAAAGTCAACTTAACACCAAATGGGTAGGTTAATTCAAGTTCCAAAAGGAAAATTGGCTAGCCTTAAAATGTCCTGCAAAGGCAGTAAGTCTAGTACTTACCTATGAACCTATAAGTAGTGCTGACCCATTGCGGTAACCGTCAGTATCAACATCAGGACCTGCATTCATCATTCTTGGCAAACAGTTCCCTTCACTAGCTACAGATAGCTACAGAATGAATCAGTGCCAGCTTCATTATTTACATATGCTGCCCATGATATGGGTCTATAAAATATGGTTGAAATTCTGAAAAAGAATGAAGACCACACCATCAAATCAACTTATACTCTGTAAGCTGATAATAGAAACAAAAATATTTTGCAGGGGGCAAGCCCCACTGCACTCCCCACACCCCCCTTGCATATTATATATACCAACTCTAAGATGGATCCACATTGGGGAAAAGGCAAACACCTGATCCAAAGAAATGCAGGCTTTTGGAGTGTAAGCCAGTTCAATGTTCTGGTCTTCGATCTTTTGCAGTTCGATCATATGGGATTTTGACCATATGATAGGGACACCCATGATACTGAGGTCATTATGCCTGTTGAATCTTTCCTGCAGGAAGGCAGAGGGTCCTCAGGTCATCTGCAGTCTATCCCTCCTGGGTTTTCCTCTAAGCAAGCTTCTTCATTCTGTAGTTCACTTCTCATCCAGATGAATTCCTACAACGCTATAACCAAGACTACACATCTTGTCTCTCTGTCTGATTCATTTGTTGATGACTTGAATGAGGAAGAGAAATTTCTCTGGCCTCTCCAATGAACCCAGTATTTGGGAAGCATGTTACATTACTGAATTACTGCATCAACATGGGGTATAGCCTGCTGACCCCATTCTGTTCCATCAACACAGACTACTAAAGGCATTTAAGTCCTCATAACAGTCTTCCTAGTTGAACCTCCTCTCTGAATGCCCTGAAAATTTCTACCAGGACTGCTTGGGAGACCATGGATATGGAAAGACAGTTGTACATTCTGGCTCTCCAGTGAGTGGAGTGGGCTGTCTGGGTGGACATTTCAAAAACAGACATTATGATCTTTGCATTAGCCTTTTAGAATAATCATAAAGTCCAGAGTCCCCTTGCCCATCCAGCTGATAAGAGCCAAGGGCAGTGGACAGATTTGGGAAGTGAATCTATGCATTTACCATTTCATCTTTGTAGGTATTCAACTGTACCACATCCAGTGAATGGATGTATCGCCTCAACTACTGTCACCACTTAATATGTGATGATCAGGTTCATTCAAAAGACCAGACTCCTCAGGGGCTATCTTCATAGCTCCTTTCTGGCTCTGACAGACAAGGCTGCTCCTAATCCAACATCATCTGCTGGAGAAGCCATTACATCTGCATTCTAGAAAGATCTTCTTGTCTCATCCATCTGAAAATCACACCTAGATTTTCAACTTCTAAAACTAACTACATGGCTTCTACAAGTTCAGTAATAGTCCATAATTCAGCTTTTTCACACTGGGTAGTGCAAGCATTACCTCTTCCCACAAACTTAAAGCTGTCTAGCCCCTTTCTCTGCCCATATTCATTCTCTTCTGGACTAAATTTCTGAGAGTTTTAGCTCCAGCCCAAAATATTTTTCCACCAAAGTTCATTTATCTACCAATTCTAGCTTTCATTTTTACTGGACTCCTGCTGCTTTATTTTCCCCTTTAAGTTTGACAGCCTTCTTTCTTAGAGCATTTTATATTTGACAAGCAACTTCAGACCCATTTCACCCTTGTGATTTTCTTTTACTTTTTTAATTGCATAAGCCCACTTGGCACTGATGTCCAAAGTTTTCAGGGTGAACTGGAACACTGAATAAGTGGCTTCCTTAAATTCGCAGTTTTCAAGTGGAAATTGAGGGAATAAAACCCAGTATTATGAGATAAAACACATTGATGGCTCATAGTCATAATCCTCTGAGTTAAATTGCTAGCTTTCCTCTGTTTGATCCAGTTTCTTCTGTGATCATGAAGTACAAACACCATCTTTGAAGTAGCCATTACTATGGCCAGGAGAATTTCTGAGCTGCATGTTCTTTCTGTTAAAACACATTACTGTGTTCCACAAATACATGATGACATTTCCCCAGGATTCAAGAAGCTCGGTGCAAGGACAGTTTTAGCCTTGCGCTGAGCGTCCTCACAACAGTTGGTGCAGCATCGCCATATGAATATGTACGAGGGCGTGCCACCACACCCTCAATGTGCACAGGAAATGTGTGCGAGTGCAGGGGGCATGTACAAGTGCTCTATGGAGGTGTAAACATGCCCTGACAGCTGCATAACCTACTATGCCTAGTAGTAGAGCCCGCCTCTAATAGTCAGTAATTCAGTGAACGTGGATACCGAAATGTATGCTAAGCATACAAGAGTGTCCACGAACAGTGAAATAAAATTGAAGTAGTAAATACACAAGCATGTAGTGGAATGTTGAGCCCTGTCCCTAGAACTTTCACAATTAAATTCCCCGTGTCCCTATTATACATTTGAATGGCTGCAATATCGAAGGTGTAAGCAAAGCGCAGCATGTTTGCGTGTTGCAGCCCTCCGCCGAGCACAGCTTACACATCAAATTCATTCAAATAGAGAAAAACATGTAGAATCAATGTAAATGTCAATAGTGTAGTGTTTAGAACATCTGCCTAATGAACAGGCATTCACGGTTCGAGCCCAACAATAGTACATATCATTTTCCATGTGGAATGAATGTTGTTTTGCTGTAAAACCAACATAAGAGTATCGCATGAGATATTTAACTAAATGTCATTCAAAGTGGCATTGTCATAATGAATAAGTCACTAGTAAGCAGGTATAAGCACAAATAAGCAGCAGTAAACATATATAAGTACCAGTAAGCAAGCCTGAGTGCACTTGCGTGGGACTAAGCAGTGCCCAGCATAGGAAATGTATATAAGTATGTACAGATATATAATATATATATATATATATATATATATATATATATATATATATACATATATTTGTGTATATATATATATATATATATATATATATATATATATGTGTAGGGCCCCTAACGCCGGGAGAGGGCAATGTGCGGAGTTGTGTCATGGCTGTGATAGCAACTGGACAATGGATGGTATGCATGTATGTTGAACTTTGGTGGGGTGGAGGAACTATGGGCATGAAATTATGGATCCAGGCGTGCGAGGGTTGGATGGGCTGGTTCTAATTTGACTGCCCCATGGAGGTCAGTGAGTTCGTTATAAGTATATATGCATACACACATGCAGACATCTATATGTAGAAGTACATTCTCTGTAACACATTCATTCCATTTGCAGACATAAATAACATGAATGTGCCCTTACAAACCTCAACAGTAGATAGAATAATAGGTTGTGCATAAGAGGGAAGGGACGAAACTGCTAAAACGCAGAAGTGTGTACAATGTCCGAAGTCAGTGCTGTGCTCAAAAAAGTCAAATGTGAGGACTTTCCCACACATGGAATCATTCCTGTGATCTGCCTGCTACAGCAACGCCAATTATTAAACCGGTCTATTTGTAAAGGAAATACACCGAACATGTACATAATTAGGCTCTCATGTGTAACGTGTGCATTACCACATAGTCATACTTATTAATTTATTGTAGTGTCATGTTAACGGGAGTAAGGATGTAATGAAGTATAGAGTCTAATCTTGACATAAAGACATGCTTGTCCCATGTGGGACAACCCAAAAATTGCGAATAGTGTCCTTTTGGTCGCTCATGTCACCAATGTTTGTGGACTAAATGTTTGGGAGTTCTGAGGATACGTGGAGTGAGTCAACCGATGAGATGGGTCTACAGGAGTAGAGAGTGGCCATTGTGTAGTGGTGTGGATACACCACGAATCCAACTGGAGAATGGATGACTGAAGTGTTAGAGAGGCATTGGGGTGGGTGTTTGGGGAACCAGGAGCCATGGGTATATGGGTATATATGCAAATGAAGCAGCACAGCAATAGTCTATTGGTTAGAGCAACCGCCTAACGAACAGACATTCCCATTCCAAATCCCACTGCATCACATACCATTTACCATCAGTAATCTGTACATGAACATATTGTGACATCTGTCCACTGTATAACCTGCAAAATAACAATTAAAAGTGAACTGGAGTGAAGTGTCAGTGTAATAATGAATAAGGCACTAGTAAGCAGGTTTAAGCATATATAAACACCAGTAAGCATGTGTAAGTGCATTTGCACAGGGTACGCATTGCTTTACAGACACGCACACACACACACACACACACACACACATATATATATATATATATATATATATATATATATATATATATATATATATATATATATATAGATATACACAGCAATATATAAATATATACATATATGCATACATATACAGATATATCTGTATACAGTAATGTATATATATATATATATATATATATATATATATATATATATATATATAAAACTAACTGTAAATATACACGTGTATATAGCTAGGATATGATACAGCAGTTACGAGTTACATATGTTCACAAGCTGTGCACATGGGGATGAGGGGGTCCAATAAACATACGTGTAACACATAGCATCAACCCCCCCAGCTAGGCCTGTGAGACATACAGACACACGATCAAAGTAAACACACCACTGCTTCCCAGACCACCGGCAGGATACTCCCAGTGGGAGAGACCTGCCAGGTCTAATCTTGAAACATAGACATCAATGTCCCTTGTGGGATACCCAAAAATTAATGATCATCGGAGTCATTCCCAGTAATGATTCATCAAACCAGGCTGTAGACGTACACGGACCAGTAGGTTATGCAAGCCTGATAACCCATGGCTCGACACAATGTATGACATGTGTCCCGACACAAGGAGAGTGGGCAGTGTGCAATGGTGTGTTTATACCCCTCCTAAGTAAGGATGAGTGCTGTAGAGGAGGGGCAGGTGGGGGAACTATGGGTATGCAATTATGGGCCTAGGCGTGCAGGTGTTGGCCGGAGCAATCGTATTAGGACTGCCCCGGGGATGTAAGCAATATTCCGAAATGGGCATAGCTGACACCCATACCTCTCACACCTAAGAGCAAATCCACTGGACACGACATAAACCATTGGGGGAACAAATAGGGACCATACCTCTAAACTGTTCCTGATTTTCAGGGACGTCCATGATTTCTACTCAGTTTCTAACTCTGTCTCACTTAATCCCTCCTAAAACTAGTAACTTTTGGAGGAAAGGTGGTGAATTACACATAATGAATAATGACAACAATTAAGAGATATAAACATCATTTACCTCCGAAAATGTGTATGAATTCATATGCTCTAAGTCTGTCAGTGTGTCAGGTTAATAGCACTAATAATTTAAATGTGTCCCTGATGTTGTTATGACGTGTCCCTGATTCAGTTGATATGTGTCCCCAATCGTATGAGAGGTCTGATAGGGACAGAAAGCACATATTCCACTTACAACCTTAGAAAGATGATAGAATATTAGGCATGCAGTAGCATGACTTGGCTGAAGGATGTGGGTTCCAAAACCCAATTACTTGTTTGTATTGAGTGTCAGTTCCCATGTATTAGCCAGGTAGGTGCAGATTGTAAGAGGAACACAACAATAATATGAATCAAACTCTGGACAGGCCGTGGAGTCCGTACAGTTGAACGGCATGTTTTCGCCTAATGGGCAGCCATTCCCGATACTGTAGGCATGTAATCCGATGTAATAGGCATCACAAGGTAATATCATAGTCCTCACTCCCACCCAGGGGTGTGAGTGTCAGATGCAAACACCAAATACAGTGCATTTGCAAGTGTGGGAGCAAGCGGGTGTAAGCCTGTTTGACAACCAGTATGCGAGTATTATACTGGTGAAGCAATGTAGAGACTAACTGAGTGTAAGAAACTGTAACCAGAGGTTAGCATTGCTTAGCTCCTCGCAAACCCACACACACCCGCTCACAACTGCTTTAATGTGCCTTAATCACTCCGTATCCAATGGACTTGTTCTGCCCAGCAACAAAATAAACGGCCTCTGCAAAGCTCGAAATCAGGACCCTGCACACACAGCTATTGTGATTTACCACTAAGCCATGGCAGATATACAGACATAGGATCTTATCACAAACATATCATCCAGCGCAGTCATTCAACAGTATAGGAAATGTATTCCATCATGTAGATGTATGTTTGTGTGTTTATGTCCAGATCTAGATACATACATACATATATATAGATATATCAAGAACATCCCATGTTACAACAAAGCATTACAAAGGAATGAAAAGGGAAACACCAGCAATGCCTGTATTATGTAGTGGTGTTGTCCTATGTAATATCAAGACTCCCTCAGACAGACATGTGTCATTAATACACGCAAACATTTGTACATTGGCCAAATACATCACTCTGTGCATTTTATTTACATTAACACAACAGTTCCTGTCCAATCATTATGTGAGAATAGTACTCTTGCAAGGTGCTGTGTGTGACATCATCATCATGAAAAAGGTAAATGGGGTAACCATAGAGGGACCGGTAGTGTTGTGTGTACAATGGGGTCATCTGCATCACGTGTACCTGGAACCTTTAGGAGTCACGTGCATACCAGGATCGTGTGCCTGACTGACAGGGGTGAGGACAACTGGAGTATGTTGTGATGCATATTAAAAGGGTTACATGTGTCTAGTGGACACGTGTGTGAAATGGACAGCTATGTATGGGGCAAATGTTGTTCTAGGAACTGATTGGCCTTTTGTTTCCATAGGGTGAGAGTGGGATGTGGGGGAAGGACAGCAGGTATGCTCATGGAGGATAGGTTGGGTAGGATGACAGACAAGACAGCATACAGGGTCAGTATATGACATATCTGGGGGGATACACCTCGGACAGGGAGGGGTGTTCAGCAGTCACTAGCCCATGAGCCCAGAGATGGAAACAGTGGGACGGAGGTCCCCATCCATGGGCAGCCACCACTGCACCAAAACAGCCGCAAAGGTGGCGGTGTTGGGGGCTGTCTAGGAGGGGCAGGCTCACCCTGTAAATGTGACACTCTGCCCTTGAGTTGGTGTATCTGGCCTTGAAACCCCTTATTGAGCCCCTTACGTACCACGTCCAGGACTGTATGACAGCGGACATGTTCCTGTCTGAACCTGCTCCCAGGGGGGACAAGCCCAATCCTGAGTGAGATTAGTACTCTTGCAATAGTACCATCACAACCTCAAATCATACACATAAACACACAAAGACATACTCGGCGGCTCTGATCAAAAATCTACCAAAACAGCAGAGGCCACCAAAGCAGACACCCAAACAACCACCACCTCAGAACACAACACCTGCAACACATAGACCTCACAGTCAGAGTGTCAAACAGTCACAGCCCTTAAGGCCAAACACAATGCCAGACACACTAGTCATTGGTGACTCCATAGTCAGACACACTGACGCCCCGCTCACCAGACTGAGTAAGGAGAAGGTCACAGTAAGCTGCCTGTCGGGCGCTAGAATCCGCCACATCAAGCACTCAGGTCTCTCAACAGCAGGTACAAATATGACTCAGTTATTGTCCACGCTGGTGTAAACGACCTGAGACGCACTCCT
This sequence comes from Protopterus annectens, assembly GCF_019279795.1. NCBI lineage: Eukaryota > Metazoa > Chordata > Ceratodontiformes > Protopteridae > Protopterus > Protopterus annectens. Next base: position 372,872,319 of record NC_056736.1, on the reverse strand, counting down.
CCTGGACTACATGAAAAGAGACATTGAGGAGCTCTCTGATTATGTAGCCCAGGCAGGTATGACCCTGACCTTGAGCAGTATCCTACCTTCACCAAGAATGATGCCACAATACAGAGATAAGATGATCAGCTTTAACAATTGGCTTAAACTCTGGTGTCATTCAAAGGGGATCCAATGTCTGTCTGCCTGGGATGACATGCTGGACAAGCCACGCTGCATAAGGGACGGCTTGCACCTGTCACCCTGGGATTCGGATATTGGCAAAGGCTCTTGCCACCCCATAGTGCCTTTTTAGGCAAGGCTCAAATTCTAAACCTACCACCCTAGAACACAAAAAGGAAAAACTAAGGGTAATGCTGCTCAAGGCCAGAAGTCTAAATCTCAAAATGCACGCACTGGGGCCCCTTCTCAGTAGGGAGAACATCGATGTCTGTACAGTGACAGAAACCTGGTTCAAGGCTCCTGAGAGCACCCCAGCACTATCAGGTTTTACCTCTTATCATGCCCGCCCCAAAATCCGGACAATACCAAGAAAGGAGGGGGGGTATCCATATTCATCAAAGACACCCACACCTCAAGACTGGTGGCAACGCACGATGCATCGGAGACCATCCAGGTGCAATTAACCATAGGCAAGACTGCTCTGCAAATTGTAGCATGTTACAGGCCACCCTCACAAACTCAGGAACCTCACATGGCCTTCCTGAAAACACTAGAGGGGATAAATGTATCACCAAACACCATCATACTAGGTGACTTCAATTACCCTAATATAGACTGGGAACACTACTCAAGCACAAACACCCTAGCCCAAAAGTTCCTGGAATTCATAAACTCAAATGCCATGGAACAACTAGTCACCATCCCCACAAGAGGAGAAAACATACTTGATCTCATCATCACGAACATGGGAGCACAATGTTCAACACCGAAGTATACCCTCACTGGTGAGATCAGATCACAACTAATCTCGCTGGAGGTCCTCATCCCACCCCCACCTGAAATAAAAAGACCACAGTAAAGAACTTCTCAAAGCCGACTTCACACTTCTAAAGACTAGTGTGGTCTCCTTTAAGGCCCCGAGCCGACGGAAAACAGTACTCAAGCCGCTGAATCACTTACAAATGCCTTCTACCAGCACCTGCAGGACTGCATGGATAAGGCAATCCCAAGCAAAACAAAGACTCTTTGTACCAAAGGCAAGCATCCACTCTGGTGGACCCCAGCCATAAACAAACTCTACAACAAAAGGAGGAAGCTACTACAAGATAGAGCAAAATCCTTAAAAGGTAAGACACCCTTGATCACTATAAGTAAAAACTAAGAGCTCTCATAAAATCATTCAAAGCAAATTTTGAGAGAAAAATAGCTAAAGACTCAAAAGACAATCATAAGGCCTTCTTTAGCTATGTTAGAAACCTGGGAGGAAACTCCCAGATATGCTCAGAACTAGTTCATAATGATGTGAAGATTACTGATCCTACAGACATTGCCAACATACTGGCTGACAGGTTCAGTGCAAACTTCTCCCTCCCCAAAAGGAGAGATATCTATACCAAGCGATTGCAGCCCCCAAACATCTCCAACGCCCAAGTGAGAACTGCTCTCTCCAAAGCAAAAACACAGCATCCATGGGACCTGATGGTGTCCCCGGCTGTGTGCTCCACGAACTCAACGAGGAATTAAACCCACAGCTAGGACAGCTGTTTAATCATAGTCTTACCTCTGGATATGTACCCAGGAGTGGCGACTGCAACTGTGGTCCCACTTCACAAAGGCGGTGCCTCCACCGACCCTGGAAATTACCGTCCCATTAGCTTGACAAGCCTTATCTGCAAAGCCATGGAGAGGATCATAATGGACCTCATAAATAAAGACATAGGGAATTTGCAGACTTTGGATCCATCCCAGTTTGGCTTTGTCAAAGGCAGATCATGCCTTCTAAACTTGGTTGACTTTTTCAAACAGTCACCAAAGCCATTGATGAGGAAAGGCAGTCCATACAGCCTACCTCGATCTGGCTAAGGCCTTTGATACAATACCCCACTCGGGTATCATTGAAAACTCATCAGCTTAAATGTTAACCCATACATCACAAGATGGGTTGCAAACTGGCTGAGTGACAGAACCCACAGGGTCAGAGTTGCTGGCGCCATGTCAGACTCAAAGCCTGTCACAAGTGGTGTACCACAGGGCTCAGTCCTGGGCCCACTCTTGTTTGGCATCTACTTTTCCAAGTACAAGCAAACACAGGAGGGTTATGGCTGACAAAGTTTGCAGATGACTGCAAACTGGGCCATAGTAGAAAACACATCTGACACAGATATCCTTCAGAAGGGTCTCACAGAAACGGATAACTGGTGCCAGAGCCATGGCCTAAAGTTAAATGCCAAAAATGCATAGTCATACCCTTCGGGAAAAACAAGGTTACCCCTAGCTACCAAATAGGTGGCAATCCACTGAGTACAGAAGAAGTTATCAGGACCTGGGGACCCAGGTTGATAGTAGTCTGTCATTCGACACCCATGTAGCTAAAGTAGTTAGGAAGACCTTCTACATTGCCCACCTTATCATGAAGGGATTCTCATCTAGATCAAGGGAGGTCATAGTCTCCTATACTCATCACTCATCAGACCAATGATTGAATACAATGCCCCATTGAATGTATCTGACCCGACACTTGCAGCAGCTGGAGAGGCCACAAAGTTCCTCACCAAAAGGATAAAGGGTCTCAAACATCTGTCCTATGCTGCCCGACTGAAAGAACTCCAGCTCTATTCAGTCGCTTACCGCTTGCTCAGAGGTGACCTTTGCCTAACATACAAGGCCATGTCAAACCCAGATTTGATGAATATGCTTCACCTCAAAAAATCTAGATCCGTCAGAGCCACAAGGGCGGAGACTTAAACCTCGACACGGCTATTAATAGGACGTGCTGGAGGGATAGATTCATCACCCAAAGACTCCTATGCTGTGGAATAAAATCCCGGTATATGTGAGGCAGAGCACCTCGCTGGCCTTGTTCAAGAGAAATCTTGACCAATGGATGGGAGATCGCAGATATACCCCAGGTATTACCTCAGTGTCACTGCTCAACAGAGGCACAGCAAAATAATGGGTATAGTTCCCCATACTAAAGGGGTGGCTTAAGCCACAAAACTATGGGCTAGGCTTGTAAATGCCCTCGGGCAGATAGCCTAGTATGAACCTATGAACCTATGAACCTATGAGTGCCAGTTCCATCAGAAGGTGGTGCAGAGCCAACAGAGGTGGAGGTGCAAGGCTGGGCCCCAGATGTGCTGGTGCCCGGTGCCATGGCCTGCTGAAGTGGGACAGGAGGTTCTGCCAGGATCTCCAAATCCATACAGCTTATGGTGTTGCAGTTTTAAAACAGATATGTCTTAGTAATAGTCAACAGCATTCAGGATTACTTATAACAGCATGCATAGATATGACCATCACCCCAACACAACATATGGTATACATTTGCAGAGGGAGCACAACACATGCATATTTACTGCAAGACATCTGTACAAAGTGTAGAAGACTTGTGACTGCAGCTATGAACAGTGGCCCATTATTGGTATGTCACTGAGAACCCAGACAGTGTCTGTCATACCACTGTTTCATGTGACATATGTCCAATCAAGGATGTGATGGCAGTAACCCATGACTATCACCATGTACTGACTGCAATCCTCACACTATGCTCCTGTAGTTCACAGATGTGTGTTCAGTGAGTAACACAGGAAACAAATGACTCCACACACTGACCAGTCCACAGATGACCCTACAGATGAGGGTTCCCTCACAAACAGAGCACTGTCTTGTCAGTTTTAAAACATGCAGAATAGCCATTACCACACACAACTTGTTAAACTGGCAGTAGTCTCAATGAAGCATAGCTACACTTACATGCTGTAGTCATGTCTGGAACATCACCCTCCTGTCATTAGGCTATTTCTCACTGTGTATGTTGTTTGAGGAACATCCAGATATCATCTGTGATGCTGTTTACCAAACACCAGATCCAGGTACCACTCACAGTGACTGTCATGGGCAAACACCAACATGATGTTCCTAGATATTGTACTGTGTTTCCATGCGATTGGCTATGGGAACATCATCACAGCTGTTCCACATGCAATCAGCTAGAGGAGGACTGCAATAGGTGCAGAGGCCATCACCTGATCATGACCATCACTTACAAAACACAAGCTGCTGCTGAGCAGGTGTACAACTCCACATCCACCAGAGAGTGTGTGGGAGGGATAGACAGAGGCAAAGTACATCAGAGGAGGGCTTGGAGACTAAAACCTAAGCATCATCTGTCACACACTTACCAATACAGGGGTTCAAACCCCTGACTGACTAGTCATTACTATTACAAGTGCATGCAGTTACTCCACGTGCCACAAAGCTGACATGATGGTGTGCTGTAAGAACATATATGTGTGCTGGTGAGCGACATCTGCAACAGAGATATAGTAGACATACATTAGGTGTAGCACACATGGCTGTCCACATGAACAGATGTCATTGTCAACACAACCACACTCTCTAATGGACTCACATTGACACACTTTGCCAGGCCCACAAATACACTTCCTAACTACTTAGTTTGCCACACTGCAGTAATGCACAGGTACTGCATGCACCACAGGGGATATCCGGAAGTTCTATGGGTTAGGGCATGTGAACGTATCTGACATCAGTCGGTATGCCAATGGGAGTTTTACTGGATGTGACTGTGGTTAGGAGCATCATACCCCACACACAGACACAAGGTGCCAATACTGACATGCATGTGTGCATTGTTTCATGGGTGTGTAGTGGTTGTTGTGCAAGATGACTGTACAAGGCTGGGTGAGGGGTAATCCTTGGCATCATGCCACCCGACAGTGGTGTGCAGTGTGGTACAGGGGTGTAGTGTCTGCAATGTCCCACACAGATGGGTATTGTATGAACTGTCCTGACATCCTGGTTACCATTGTGTATGGCCATTGCTTTGCAATGCATGCCATGTCTGTGTTTGATAGTCTTTGCCATGGACATTGCCTGGGATGTGCACGTCCCACAATAATGCAAAGTGACATGTACAAGTGTATCTGGTTTGGCTGGCACATGTTGTGTACACAGACTGTTATCCTCAGTAATGGCCTGGTGTGGCAGGACCTGCTTATAGACAGCAGGTTGACCCTGCACCTGCATTGATAGCATGATACAGGTATTCCCTGGTGTCAGTGGCATCAGTCCATACATGGCACATGTGTAAGGCATTGTATGGCCTCTGTGGATCACATTTGATGGCACCACATATGTTGCAGGCATCCAGTGGGGAACATAATGAAGGCACATTGTCCACAATTATGTGCCTATTGTACTGCTGTACAGGGTTCCATGCCCTCTGCAGCCCACTGCAGTCACACCATGCTTACTATCTGTCATCAATGTGCAGGGTACTAGCAACATAGCAGGATATTCTAGGCAAGTGTGTTTGTGTATGAAACATGGGTTCAAAACGTATTCCAGGTAATAGTAGGGTTGCATACTTTGTTCACCAGGCCTTCTGCCAGATGTAGGGGTATGGCTCGCCAACACAGTCCCTTGGCTGACTGCCATCTGTACTCCTTGTGAGGTCGACATTGTGACATATAATATGGACACCATATAGGAAAACTACAAAATCCACTCCCCGACATGTCCAGTGGTTATACACTCACAGCCACCTCCACACAGGCTCTGACTGTCAAACACACACACCTGCCATGTCTTGGAATAGAACCCCTACCTAACTAGTTTATCACACTACAGCATTACACAGTTACAGCATGTGCTATGGAGATTACTGGGTTACAGCAGTCCCAGAGGTGTATTACTAGGTGGGTGACAACAGTAGGATTGCCAAAGGTTGTTATGTGAATTGTAAAGAGTGTGCATGCTCTAAAAAGCATTGTTCCTTTCTCAGGCAGACAGACAGACACACACAGTTGGCCTGTCTTGGAATAGAATTCCTACCTAACTAGTTTATCACACGATAGCATTATGCAGTTACAACATGCACTATGGAGATTACTGGGTTACAGAATTCCCAGAGGTGTATTTCTAGGTGGATGACATCAGCAGGATTGCCAAAGGTGCTTATGTGAATTGTAGAGTGTGTGCACACTTTAAAAAGCATTGTTACTTTCTCAGGCAGACAGACACACACTTGGCCTCTCTTGGAATAGAACCCCTACCTAACTGGTTTATCACACTACAGCAATACACAGTTGCAACACACGCTACAGAGAATATTGGGTTACAGTAGTCCCAGAGGTGTATTTCTAGATGGGTGACATCAGCAGGATTGCCAAAGGTGAGTATGTGAATTGTAAAGAGTGTGCATACTCTAAAAGCAGCATTTCTTTCTCAGGCAGGCAGACAGAAACACACACACACTGAGTTGGCCTGTCTGGGATTAGAACACCTACCAAACTAGTTTAACACATTACGGCATTACGCAATTACACACACGTGTCATGGAGATTACTGGGTTACAGCAGTCCCAGAGATGTATTCATAGGTGGGTGACATCAGCAGGATTGCCAAAGAAGGGCATTTCAAGTGTACTGTGAGTTGTACATGTCTGTTACCTGCATGTACCTGCTGCTTACTGTCAAGAAAACACATTTACACCTGCTTAAAAGGGTCTTATGCAGTCCTAATTGACAGCATCAACAAGGCTTGCAGGTCTTGAACCCTGGACCATGCACATTGAGGTCACTGGATGTACCGCTAAGCCATCTGGGTTGCATATATTTGGCATGGAGTTTATAATGCACATCTTACTACAGGTATTCCACAGTAGTGAAAACAAATGGGACAGTCACTTTGCGTACATATGTACAGTACCCTTGAATGTACTGTAATCTGTGAAACAACAAAGACAAGTCTACATCTGTACAACTGTCATAACTATATATATATATATATATATATATATATATATATATATATATATATATATACACCTACTGGATGTGTACACACACACACACACACACACACATATATATATATATATATATATATATATATATATATATATATATATATATATATATATATATATATATACACACACACACATACATATCTATATCTATATATATATATATATATATATATATATACACTGACACAGCTATAGCCATATATATATATATATATATATATATATATATATATATATATATATATATATATATACATATACACGTCTGAACACCCTTTGTGACACAGAAGGGTTCCAAAGGAACTGATGTGTACACAAAACAGGCATCTCCTGTGTTATAACATTTAAATCTTAAGCAGTTCACCAGAGAAGGGATGATTGTTGTGTATGCGGAGTTTGGGGTGGGGAATAATGGCTAATGTAATCTACCCTGGGGATTGTGGAGTTAGGGTGGAAGAAGGATGGGTATGGACTTACACCCCAGTGACCACTTCTGTGTCACTGCCCGACAGTGGCACAGGAAAATAACATATCCAACTGTAGTCGTGCTTGACTGTGTATTCTTTACCATTCCTAACTATGTAATACTTTGTAGACACCGGTCACCACGGATGGCTACCATGGTGTGCTAAAAAACATTACACGTGTGTATACCTGGCTACAGGGTAGTCACACACACAAACACACACACACTTGCCAGTATTGTGCATACACATCTTGCCTATGTAAAGGTAACTAGTACAGTGGTATACAGTTGGGGTATGTGCCACAGAACACATACAATTGCACTTACTCTGATTCCACTTCTGAGCTGGGTGGCATCACAGGACTGATTAATTGCAGTGGGGAGGGGGGAAGAGAGAGGTTTAGCACTTGACAAGGATAAAGGCAAGTGCAAAAGGTGGTATCTCCTTGGAATGCAGCAAAACCCGTGCCATGACAGGATGCAGACACAAATACACACATACAACCACACTCAGCCATTTGCTAACACACACTCAGGCATTTGCTGTCACACACACAAACAGTTGCCAGTGGTGGGATCAGAACTCCTGCCTATCTACAGATCACTATTATAGTACTACGCAGTTTCGAGACACACAACAGAGATTACACATTCGAAGGCAGTCAGAATGCCCTTCTAAGATTGAGGACAACAACAGGGAGACTGGCAGTCATGAAGTACATAGCTGTAAACCTGTGTGTTTAAAGTAGGTGTCCATTACAACCTGTATGCACAAACAAGACACATCATTTGCAGGTAGGCCTGAGAGGTATAGTTGTAGCACAACAGGAACCTGAACTGGATTATGGCCATCTGTGGAATGGACAACTACTATCACTATACAGGGTTACAGTGGGCATGTTCATACAGTTAGTAGCACAGGGCCGTTTGGGATGCACTATGACTACAAATACACAAGGTTATACTGGACATGCTCATACACTTAGTTACAAAGGGCTTGTTGGATGCACTGACTCAAATTGCACAAGCTGGCAGTGGGTACGCTCATACACTTAGTAGCACAGGGCTGATTGGGATGCACTCCGATTCTAACCACAGAAGGCCACAGTGTGCATGCTCATACACTTACATGTACAGAACATGTTGTAATGGACTGCTATTGTAAACACACAGGTTTACAGCTATGTACATCTTACCTGTCAGTATATATGCACATCATACTGGTTTACTACCTGATACCTGTATGTGGCCCGTAAATGATATATCTGTGTCTGTGCTGTGTGATACACATGCATACATGTACATGAAGTACTGACATATATATGTTAAATATACACATTCATACATGTGTGGATGTGACAGACAATAGGTTACCTGGGACACACAGGCAGATGCTACCTAAAGCATGTGTCATACACCTTGCTGCCCTGAAAGGCATACATTGATAGCAGGTTGTGGACAGTGGCATTATACGTAGAACAGTGGCATGTGCAAGCATAATGTGTGAGCCACATTGTGCAATGGTACTGAGGTGCAGGTGTCAAGATGACCTCTCCCGGCTGTGGTAGGACTGCTATCCTAAGTATATCTCACATTGGTCATATACACAATTACTGCTGCTGTCCATCACCTTACATGAAGCATTTGCTACCAAGCACATTACTGCCACTCGCAGTGATGTCATGGTATGAGTGGCAACTGCTAGACCAAAACAATGAGCCAATGTCCTGCTGTTATTATGAGGTTGTCCAGTGTCTGTCATTCTGGGCTGTCATGACCGAACGACGAGCCCTCAACACAGAGCACATGCATCCATGTTTCACATGTGTGTGGATAATACCTAGGTCGCATTTACCCATATAGCCGCATTCCAAGGCAAATGTCCTACACCCAGAAGTAACACCTTGACACTTACAAGACAATTGCATTGGATGCTTATGCTAACCAGTGCTAGATGTGTGGCTTTAGTAATCCATTTGCTCAATGTAGAGCCTACAATGGGGAATACTGACATCTGTGCAATGAGGAACACCTAGCTGAAGGCTCTGTCGTGCACAATTGCACTACCCCCATATAACTCAGATCCAGACATGTGGGCCATAACAGTGGTATGGACCATTCCAGGTGGTGGTGTCCATATATTCATAAAGGCTACTCACATGTAAAGACCACTACTCCAACATAACTCATCACAGATGAGTCAGGTACAGGTGACAGTGGCAAATGCTGCATTCTAGTTTGTATCCTCATATACATCCACCACCTTGTCCCCAGACTACCAACACACATCCATATGTGGTATGACATAGTATGGTAGACCACCAGATAACCCTCGATTGGTGGACTGTACCTAGGCCTATATCAACTGTGCGAAGTACCCAGGTACAGACACAGCTGCATAATGTGTTATGCAATGCAATCATACCACTGTTTGCAACCAGGGTCCCTCGGATGTTGTCAGCATTAACATGGTCGACTGTTGCTGTACACCAGTAAACAACACCCTCATGGTTGGATATGACCTAACTGTACCTGCTCTGGATATGTACATCCCACACTCATACAACATAAATGACGTTACCATAGCTTTCGTTATCCTTTCTACATACAGGTGGCTGCAGTCATTACACACACAGGTGGCTACAGTCGTTACACACATGCACATGGCAGATAGCATGCTAACAGTACATAAGGTTTGATATCTATGTTAACAGAGGTAATATTCCCTCTCTACTGGTCACCATGACACCTATCATATCATACAACACCCCATGTGGCATGTATGTCATTAGACATGTCCACCTAATGCAATGCCTACAAACATACCCAAATAATAGGATCATAGGACCTACACAAGGCCTGTATTGACAGACTCAGGGAAACCCAGCTCTGCTCTGTATGTTCCTGAGTTGTCACAGGTGATATGTTCATGACATGTACAGCCATTTGTGGCCACAGCTGCGACATATACCCCATGCATGCTGTGTGCTGTCTGGACATTAGCCTTAGTACCACAATAGCCAGTACATGCTGGGGTGAGATGGTTACAAGCCACAGACCTCGCACATGCTTGAATGAGTGTACTGCCTAGCTCTAACAGAGCACATTGCTGGCAGTCTTCCAGTAAACATGAGGTGTGTGTGGCAAATATGATGTGCTCACTGTTGAAAATTACAGTGCCCTGGCTTCACCATGGCACTGTCAAGTAACAGTTTGCAGGAGCATGACATGGAATAATGCTGTGTGTGTCTTGCTGATATGTGCTGTTGTCATATATGTCATATATGTACACTTGGCTACTCGATGAAGGTTGTGGTATCCTACCAGTACATGAATACAACATCCATTATGGTGTAATGCTCGGCTATGTTTCACACATGGAGTGGGGAAGGTGTGGAATGTATCCTCTTGACCTGCTAGTGCACTTACTGATGTAGACCGCATATGTGTACATGTATTGATGTTTGTGTAGATTCCATGTGTGTGCAGTGTCTGATGTCTGAAGGTGACTATTGTCTTAGTACATCATGCTGTTGCAATACAGCCTCAACATTGCCAACTGTATATGGTGATATGGTCTAAGTACAGTAAGCCGTACATGAGGTATGGACAGATGTTTGGACATGACCACTAAATGGTAGGGATTTTTAGCAGATGAATGATTACTGAGGACAGCTCATTGGTGTGTTACAACCATTCCTACAATAACCTGTGTAACTGCTAAGGTCAGGTTTTGTTAACTGACGTGGAAGACAGACAATGTAGAATGCAGTAAGGGTGACACTGAAGGCAAACCTCATGACACCTGTAACAGTAATACCTCCCCTGTGCATATATTGTGCATATATCAGCACAGTTGGCAAAGGAAAGAGTCAGTAAGCTTTGTAGCGAATGCGATAGTGCTGTACTTCTGTAATACCTATCATGAGATAGGCAGGTGTTTGATTCACAGTACTGGCATGTGTGGGTGTGTGTCTATATATGTCACGTATGGTTGGGAATACATCCCACATGTTTTCACTCTCCTGAACACTGTTGTTGACACCAGTACAGAGTGAAGTGTAAAAAGAAAGGCATAGGCAGGTGGTTGAACCTCACACATGTAAAGTGTCTGTATGTGTGTGACATAGGTGTATATCTTTGTGAATGCCACAGTGTGTGTGTGTGTGTGTGTGTGTGTGTGTGTGTGTGTGTGTGTGTGTGTGTGTGTGTGTGTGTGTGTGTGTGTGTGGATGTATGGCTGCCTGTGTGTATGGCTGTCCGGTCCCTCGAGTGAGGCTGTATTTTACCATAGTGAAATGTTAATGCCCCCCCCATCCACTCAATGTAATCTAGCATCCGTGTTGATATCATCAATCGTAGACGGGCATTCTAACTGCCTGTTAACATGTACACCCTGGGGTGTGACCTGTTGTTACATAGCCTACTGATGGACCCCACTCCCCACATACACTCACTGCACTGTAGTATCCCTGTCGATGTCCTCGATCATAGGCCATTCCGACTACCTGTACATGTGTAATCTCTGTGGCGTGTCTTGTAATTGCGTAGTACTATAATGATGATATGCACATAGGCAGGGGTTCTCATCCAAACAGTGGCAACTGTGTGTGTGTGTGTGTGTGTGTGTGTGTGTGTGTGTGTGTGTGTGTGTCAGAGTGTGTGTTACTGTGTCTGTGAATCCCTGAGTGTGTGGGTGTCAGACCTCTCAACCGTACTGAATTCCTCAGCATTTACCGATTTTGAGGCCCAAATAATGGGGTGCCATGAATTTACAAGTAGCCCTCTTAATTCCTGGCTTCTTTTTGAATGTTTTTCAGCCTTTTTTTTGCTGATGTCATCGCATGCAGAGGTATGCGCGATGATGTCAATGTCATGACCAGCCTGCCAGCCTGTCGAAATTCGCCATTTCAACTGAGGGCTGAGTCGGAGACTCTGAGTGGTTTGTTTATGTTTGCGCCTGTATGAGTACCTCAGTCAGCTCTCCGGAGTCAGATCCAGGCAGTTAAGGTCTCAGAGTCTGTCCAAGTGACAGAGACAGGCACAGAAAGCGTATGCTTGTTTTTTTTTTTTTTTTTTTTTTAAATTCATTTCCATTTCAGGCTGCAGCACAGCTAATATTTTATTTAGTTTACATTTAGGCAGTGGCACTCATGAATTAACTCTGTCTCTGTACTCAAGGAAGCATGGCACAGTTAAGAGGTATGGTTTGGGCCATTGTCCCCCATTACTTTTTGACTTTATTCATGGTTCTTTAGCTAAGTGGTTGAGATCTCTGTAGGGTCATTCTAAGTAAATGATGTTGCAACCTTAAACGACACATGGAAAGAAAACATGGTCAACAAAGTATAAGCAAACAAAAGCTCTTTCTACGTTTCCTTCTGGTCTGCACAAAATATTAGATTAAATGCATGTACACATTTGTTACTATGTGAAAAATCACAATATTCGATATCTCAAGGAAAAGAGACTGCTATTAGTGTATTATCCCATAGTAACAGTTGCCTTTTGCAATGTGCTGAATGGTCAGACTACTCCTAAGATTCCCATTCCCATTTCCTGCTGTAAGTGTCATAAGTGTAGCTGGACACACGGGAGACATTATCCCGAGAAACTGCACTGCAGACAATATCCATAAAAAAATAATAATAACAGAAATTACAACAATGGATGATTTGTTGATGGTGACTACATATGAGTTTAATGACTCAACAGATAAGTAATGGGGCTGCTGGGTAAAAGGTGGGTACAGAGGTATGGAACTGTAGCCTAGGCATTAGATATCAAGTGGATTCTGATGAATGTAAAGGCAAAGGATTTAGAATCGTTGCATTGTTATGAGAATGAGGTTACACCTGTAGTCAAGCTGGATCAAGAAATTTATGTTGAAATTAACTGGACTCACATATATGGGTATAGCTGAAATAATTTCATTTCATACAAATTACATCACTCTGTTTAAATTAAGCAATTTGTGAAACTGATACTTTGTTTATGTTTCTGTCTTTTACCTATGGGGCCTCTTACATTCATATATCATTAAAAATGTTTGCCAGTTGACTATTAAGAGGTACTTTTTACTCCTGATTAATGCATTATTAGAAGCAGATAGGATTTTCAGCTTATATACGGAATATGATATAAGCAGGAAAGACTGGTGGTAAAACAGAGAAAAATGGGGGGATGTGAAAGAAATATAATGTGGACGGCAGAATGCATAGTACAGGAGAGGAATTGGTAAAGGATAAATGGGTAATAGGACATGATTGGGAGTCTGTCCACTTAAATTCCCATATTTTGGTTGTCTGTTCTTCAGTTTGAGTTTGAAAGTTGGTATCCCACAATTCCACTGGAGTGGGGTGGGGTTGTGTAATTATGTATGCAAATTTTATGTTAATCAGCATACAGATTTGTACCTATTTTTCATGGCCTTTGTCCAGATTTTTGATGTTTCCAGGTTGAGAGGTATGGTGAGTGTGTCTGTGTTTGCATGCTGTCATGGCAGTGGGTATTACTGCTTCCCAATGAGAAGCCACTATTTCCACTGGCCTTTATCCTTGTCATCCATTATACCACTCTTTTACCTCCTCCCTGCTCCAGGTAACTATACCTGTGATGTCACCCACTATGGATGTAACGGCTCTGAACACAGTAGCTTACTACACAGCTATCATGCTCTTGGATCATTAGAACAGTAAACATAATGGAAACATGGGAGAATATAACTGTGATGTGGAAGCTACAAAGTTCATGCAGGTATTGTCATACTTACCTGTGGGTAGTCAACATGTACATATGGGACACTAACTGCAAACACCGACATCCCCCGGCACATGCAACTACACCTGAAAGAGGAAGGCAGAACATCAAGCTCAACATGCTATTAGTGTTGTTACACATGATACATACTGTCAAACGTACAAAATGCATTCTAAAACTGTAATACATGGTATGTCTGCTGCCTGTCAACACTACTCAACACTATTAATCGACAATTGTCTACCTAGTATGTTCACCCTGTGCATCAGACCATATTAGCATGTCCCTGCACAGATGGTGTGGATGACAGGGATGCTGCACAGGCATCATCATATGCACAGGATGATAATGTTTGCCAGAGGCCTAGGCTGTGCCATTGGATGACATCATGTGTGTATGTTAGGGCCTGTGATATCATTGGGAGTGTGTGGATGTTATGTGTGTGTACGTTGAGGTGCCCTACATTTGTTTCCGGTGTGTGTGTATGCATGCACACAGGTCTGGCATGTGGCTGGCCTACAGAGGGGTATTATTGTCAGCTGCAGACTGTACAAGGCAGGTTTCATAGTTTATGGTGTCTGGCCACAGCCATGTGACCTGTGCCTGCCAGGGGTTGCACGGGCACTACCAGGCAGAGGTCCAGATTGGGTATTGTCTGATGACACATGTCCACTGGAATTGTGTCCCTGTTGGGACTGTCCAGGACCACATGCATGTGGCCTGCTGTGTCCTGGTGTGGACTGCACAGCACCAGCTGCACTGCTGCTGCTACCACCACTATGGGAGTGGGCATGTGCAATAGCATGTTCACGTAGACCTTCAACAGGTGATGTAGCTGACCTATGTCCACGTGCCTGATGCCTCACTCCCACCAGATGTTCCAGCACAGACATTCCATGCCCGAGGATTGACATGCCACAGTCAAGGACTCCCACAATGTCACCCAATCATTTATCCAAAACATCTGCAAGATGATGGTGAGCATTTGCAAGTGCCCGGATGTTGTCAGTTAATGAACGGACAGCAGCCCTCTGCAGGCTCAGACCTTCTCTGGTGTGCCATTCAGCACATGCCTGTGCCTCCATTACAGCCTGAAATGTGTCTGGTGACTCCAGCTGATGTGCTTTGTCTCACAGGGGCATGTTGGCCAGTGGTCCTCCTACGAGCAGCACTGGGCACATGCCTGTGTGGGACATCACCAGTCAGTTGACTGGGATCATGGTGTGCCGGCACACCTTCCATAGTCTCCACACTTCCCTGTTCCATGCTACCACCCGCCAACTGTCCTTCCTCTATGGCCAGTGGTGATGGGGTACATGTAGGCAGGGGAACTGTGTGTGAGGATGAGGGGGAGACAGGTGGAATGGCAACCAATGGCACATATTCAGCCCCTGATAACCCTGCCTGTGCCTCAATCATACTATCATCATCACTGCTAGAGTCTGTGGGGACACTAACATCAGGTGGACCACAGGAGGGCAACGCACCTACATCAACATCTGTGAGGGGAAGACAAGAACTGTACATTGTAAGTTATACCAGACACCCACACAGACAGACAGAGACACACAGACACACAGACAGACAGAGACACACAGACACACACAGAGACACACACACACACACACACAGACAGAGATACAGACACACACAGACAGACAGAGACACACAGACACACACAGACAGACAGGGATACACAGACAGAGACAGACAGACAGAGACACACAGACACACACAGACACACAGACACACAAACACACGCTACATGCAGGTGATATGGCAGATGGCATTCAGCTTAGACAATTATAGTTTCAGCTTATACAATTATAGTGGTAGTTATACATCCCTGATTTGCACACAACAGCATGCATGTGTTGTAGCAGACGGCATGCACCTTACACAATTATAGAGGTGGTTAGCATACATACCTGTATTGCACCATTTGTGTTAGTAGCCTATGCCCCATACCTGCAACACATTGCATGCACTTTGCACGGTTGCACTGCACTGCCATGGTGTGTGCAACATACACCACATGTTAACAGACCATCGCTGACCTTTGTACATCTGCCACTAATGCTTTATGTTGGCCACTGCCCCTATGTATGAGGACATAAGCAGTAGGGTATGTCAACTGCATACTATGTTTGCCTGAGCCCTAGCTTGCATACCTCCCCCAAAGCAGTGCATGTCTGTTCAACATTATTCCTCCTACCCCTGAGCTGAGTCTAAACATTGTGCATGTGGTTGTACACACATGTTTGACATGGCTGTCCCTACTTTGCAATCGTGCCACAGACCAGCACAGGTTTACAGTACATGGCCTGCTGTGTGGCGTATGACATTGCCAATCACATGTACTATGACATGTCTTCTGCTGACATGTTGAATGACATGCATACATGTGTAACACAATGGTGTCC
Organism: Protopterus annectens; assembly: GCF_019279795.1. Classification (NCBI taxonomy): domain Eukaryota; kingdom Metazoa; phylum Chordata; order Ceratodontiformes; family Protopteridae; genus Protopterus; species Protopterus annectens. The sequence goes on along the minus strand of NC_056736.1, from coordinate 372,855,674 downwards.
TTTCCAATCTACAGTATGGTAATGGTGTCCCAATGCAGGGATGTGTTATACTAACATGGGCCTTCAGCTGATGCAATGTTGTCTGTCTGCCCTACAAATATGCAGGGACATACTGCACATTGAGCTGATGTGCATAGCTATTGCAGGGCATCATGTGGCTTCACAATTGCTATACAGTGTGAGCTATTGACACAGTTCATAGCCATGACTATGTTCACATACAATGCATATCTAATGTGGAATGTGACCCATGTCACTGAGGTGTATACACACTAAACTCTAATGTGGAATGTGTGACACAGGTCACAGAACGGTATATGAATGACAGCCCTGCATATCTGCAACCATATTACTGATGCCTGGCAACTATGCCCACGCATGGCTAACTTAGCAGTAATCTATGTCCCACATGCCATCTGTGTACCTCACACACATGAGAAGCAGGCATGACAGTGATTTCTGACACCAGCAAGGTGAATGTACTGTATCTGTGGCCTGATGTGGTTGTATGTGTATGTTGTGCAACACATGTACGTATTTGGATACTGTATAGGTGAAAGCTTTCATGTCGTGACACACTCAAGATGTTCAAGACATGTTATGTGGTGGTTTCATGTTATGCCTACACAAGCTGTGCACAGGCCTGTATGATGTTTAGCGTTTCACATCTGCAATATCACCATTACACAAAGGCCATAGTTGTATTGTGTCAAGCCAATGTACAACAGGGAGTACTGATAGCTATCTTATTTCACATGTTAGTGTTATCCCATATGACATATCCTATAGATGTCATAAGCTCCACTGAGGACAGGGTTATGCAGACAAAGGGTGGTATGTATGGGATGTGAGACATGTTTTGCAGGATAGTTGAGCATTGTTGCAGTCAGCCCACTACATGTCATGGACATGTCAGATAGCACATGACATTGTGTGACATTCATAGAAAGGGTATAATCCACAAGGGTATATCCTGTGGGCCGGTCATACTCCAGCTCCAACACATTTAGAGTGTGTGCACACATATGCTCTCTGTACAGTACTGTTTGTATTCCCAACATGTGTAATGCTGATATGTAGTACCTGTCCCTACAGTGAAACACACCTCCACCATTGTATTCACTGTTGTCCACACATCTGGCAATGACAGTTTGGAAGGTTTAGTGTAGGTGTTTAATATAGTCTTCAATTGTTTCAAATGGGTAACCACAGTGATGCATTGCAGGTCTGATCAGTGTCTATTAACAGGACCACCATACATTATGTGTACGTGAATTATGACAGATAGCATGCAATTAATATGTTCCATGCATTATCAAGCCTGGTAAATAATAACAATCTCACCTGACACAGGCTGCTGTCACTGCAAAATGCCAGAGGTACCTAAACAGGAGTGTCACAGCAGTAAGATCATTATCTATACCTGTGTGTTAGCTACAGGGTGCAATGTCCATGCTAGCACATAAGCCAGTACAATACACTATACTATGGAGTATGCACATCTGTGCATACATAGAGTAACAGACTATAGTTAGTGCCATGTGTGCATACATGCCCTGCATATGATGCTACATTAAATATTGTACAGTAACACATGTAACTATGTGAAATATAGTTGTGTTATATGTGCAGTAGTGACTTATGAGGCAAATCCAGGCTCGGTGGTTGAGAGACACCCACCACCACAATACCAGCTAAAGCTTGTGGATGGAAGTCTGCAGGTGTCCCCAGGTTGGCCAGTAGCTCCTCGGTACATGTGAGTGGGGGCTGGGTGAGTGGCCCCCCCACCTGTTGCACCTTGTTCCCTGCCGATTGCATTAGCACGCTGTTTTACCCATCTTATGAGGTCAGTGCAGTGTCGGCACCTCCTGATAGGTGCGATTGTGACCTCCAACATCATTTACCCTCCTGCAGAGTTCCTCCCATAGGCATCCCGCTGCTGTGCATCCTGTGGCACATGGCTAAAGAGTGTTGTATGGTTGTCGAGTAGGTATGGGATGAGGACCTCATCCTCCAAGCGACTGTACGCTGGCAGCCTGCTACGTTGCATAGCTGGAAGACATAATGATGGAGACATGTCACAGTAACTCACAGAGAAGTACAGAAGTACAGCTGAACATACATGTGTATCACATTTATTAAGATTACAAACACGTCTTTGCAAATCTACATGACACTAACACCACTGACATGTATAAGTCACACACATTTGACACTTACTGGTGATGTGATGTTATCACCATATATATGTGTGTCATGTGATGACATTGCTCATACACCATGTGGATGTTGTCTTGACGTGGGCATGTCTGTTTGCCTGTACTGGTGTCTTTACCTATCAGCACATGCCTGGATGTGTTCACATTAATGCAATCAACCTTAATGCTGTGTATATGTCACATATATAGTCATATGGGTCTACTGTATAAGTTCAAAAATACACTTCTTCGAACTCACACAGTAGACCCTGGTTCTGTAGTGCACTTAATCGAAAGTGCACTTTGAAACCCGCTTCAGTAACAGGCTACTACTGACTTTAGTGCAGTAGTTACGGACCTTAGGGTTGGGCGCAGGTCATGGTAGGGGATAGCTAGGGCTATCCCCTTACCATGACCCGCATCCTAACCCTAGGGTCCATGACTACCGCACCACAGTGGAGGACATAGCATGTTTTCCTGTTGTCCTCCACTGTGGTGCGATCCATTCATAGAAGCTAAGTTCGCAAAAGTGCACTTTCGAATAAGTGTACTTTCGCATAACTGAGCAGTCTACTGCTCTTTTTTGAATATGTGGTATTCGATGAAAAGCATCATTAGATCTGCTGTGGCGACCCCTAACGGGAGCAGCCGAAAGAAGAAGAAGGTATTCGATGAAAAGCAGTAGACCCAGTCATACATAGCCATTAGGGACATGACCTGTGACCCTGCAGACTTGCAAGCATGTATGTGTTTTGCCATATACATCTACATGGCACTGCACAGCTGTGTAGTGTCCTGTCATGTATTGCCTGTGTTGCACATGTGTAACACATAGGACAATAGCTAGCCTGATGGTATTTGCAGGGTTGGATATCAACTATAACATGTATGGTCATAGTGATCTAGAAGGCTATATGCCCTGAGCCAGTTATGAGCCTAGGCAGACAGGTTACCTAGCTGAAGGCAACAGACAGGTAAGTTTCAGTGGCCAGTTCAAGCAGTGCCACAGAACTGATCCACAGGGTTACTGATATATTTGGCATGCGGTCATTATACCATGTCACAGAGAGGGGCGATGTGCAGCTTCGCTGGACAGGGATGCATAGTATGGCAAGAGTATGTTAAGTGTATGGGACAGAGATCTGTCAGGCATGTTGTGATCCTTGTACTAGACAAGTGGATGTCCATGAAGTATGTGTTTATTTGAGATCAGGATGTGTTAAGTGTAGCATATCCAACACCTCTGGGTTGGACATGGCTTTATTCAGGGTAGGCTGCATGCTACATAGTGCAGATAGGGATTGGGAAGGGTAGTGTAGGCCATCTACACATGGGGAATGACCCTTAAAGGAAACATGTGATCTATTATGGGTCACATGGGTGTTGAGTATGGCTGAGCAATTATCTCTATATTCCTGGATGGCACCCTGTCATGATTAGGGGTGCCACATACGACTACCTGTCTGGTGTGGTGAAGTAACTATCAAAGGAAAGAGTACTGTCCAGCTGCATCCCATACATACAGTTGCCATTATGTTGACCGCTGCCTAGGTGGTAGTTCATGGGTACAGGGTTTGTAACATAGGGGATGACAATGCAATACTTAGCTGTCAGATTGTGGCCATACGTCACACACCACACATCTGACACACTAAGGCCCTTCTGTATGTTGAACGCAGCACACATTGAGTCAACTATTGTTCCTAGTTCATAGTCATTTGCAAACATCAATAGGCTGATACCTTCTGTGTTAGTCTGTGTGGTATAGATAACAAAGAGGGGGAGTACCAGGAATAAACCCTGTATTACTGTGGCTGGCACTGGTTTGATGTGTGTGTATTAGTCAGACACCTTCTGTAGTGTTGGTTCTGCCAGCAGTCCAGTTGCCAACCACTCCTGTGGCATAGGAATATACACCTAGTTTACTGAGTGTAGCTGGAACACAGTATGGGTGATGGTGTCCTACGACCTGTCAAGGTTATGATATGCAGTGTGAATCTACCCTACTGTCATCTACATCTGTACTGAGTACATAAAATACATTGATCATGGTTCATAGCCCTACAGACCAATCTCAGCAGGGTAGTTGTGCACTATTTCCCATTATCAATGGTGTCTCCCCCTTTGTGGGGTGTGATAACTGTTGCTGTGCACCATTCGGTGTGTACACAGCCTGATATAGAGCTATGATTGAACATGATGTGTATGTGGATAGCTGATTGTTCTTACATTTGTGTAGGATACACCCTGGGATGTTGACAGGTCCCATGAAAGCTGTATGTATGGCTTTAGAGAGTGCAGCTTGTACCTGCAGAGTCGTTATCACAGGGGCCCTGTAGTTTACATGGATATATTACTAAGTGCACCTGTTGGGGGGGTGGGAGTGGGTTTAGGTTTTCCAAGACTCTATCTGGATGAACGGGTGCTATTTCTGTAGGTGCAGTACTTCCCATGCCATAGTGCTGTGCAGCAAGGCAGGTCTTGTTGTTGCCATTACGATTAATGACACAGCTATAGAATGCTCTGTGCTTGGCCTCATAATATGTGGCTGATTAGTTTCACAGTAGCTTTGTGTGGTTTTATATGGTGTATCTGCATCTTACTGAGGCTGACCAGGGATCACCTACACTCATGTGTGTTCACTCTTGCAACAGTTACTACCTTCTGTGTTACAGTTTAAGGCATGGTACCACCAGTTTGCCTTCTTGTTTGTGTTGGGTTGAATCCTGGTTCTGTTTCAATGGCACAATCACTGCACATATGTGACTGCTTAAGGTTCATTTGTGTAGGATTCAGCATTTGCACATGCATTGTCCATCTGCATGGGTGCTATGACAGTCACCACTCTGCTCTTCGGAAACATAACATTGGCATTGGAGACTGACTATGTGTAGCATACTGTTAGCCCTGTTTGTGCGACTACTGTGATCTAGGTCATTGGGTTCGATGGACTCCAACATGCATTGAGCACAGGTGTTGGTACATAGGTTCATAGGTTAGTACTAGGCTAACTGCCCTTGCGAGCCATTGTAAGCCTAGCCAGTTATCCCTTGTGAGACTCAAACCCTGCACCTTGTGTTTGTAAGGCAAACACCTTAACCATTTGGCCTCCCTCCCAACCCTCTATTTGGCCTCCCTCCCAACCCTTGAGAAGTCTTACCAGTTCATAATGGAATAGTTGAGAGTAGCCATTATTATGGTTCTGTCTCAGACCTAATCTTTCCCATTACAGCACATTATGACAGTTGGGAAATCCGTGGCCTGGTGGATGATCTGTCTCAAGGTGCAATTTGAATTCCACTTTGGCACAAAGGTAGTTGCTCAGCATAATGCATCTGAGGTTATGCAAGTGCAACTAGCGTGGGGGTGTACATATCCTTCAGGAATATGGACACACCTACGGCCCATGTGTTCCAATAAAGGATAATGGGCAAGAGGTGAGGTATGTGTTATAACATGGTCATGCAGGTGTGCTCTCCGGAGCATTGAAATATGTCTCAGAACTGCACAGATATGTTCTCCATCTTAGGGATTGACATATGTGTGTCCATATAGTGTTCCTGTCATGTATCATTGTGTAGCGTGACCCACAGTTTATTGCTTGGCTGTCCCTGTAACAGCAGTGGACCTTCACTTGAACTGTGTATGATGATGGCACTATAGGAGAAGCATGAGCCCTAGGCAGTATCCAGATTCCCAGGGGTGACAGGTGCAGGCCCTGTCTGGCAAAACATCATGGTCTGTCAACCATGTTATCCCAGGCAGACAGATACTGGATACCCTTTGACTTGCACCACTACACTAGACAATTGTGGAATACAGTCCTTTTGTCCCTGTACTGCAGTATCATTCTGGCCAATGGCAGAATGCTACCCAGGCCTTGGGACATACCTGCATGGGCTACAAGACCTGACAGTTCCTACATGTGTTTCCATGCAGTCCAGGCTACTGCATCACAGGTCCTGCACAACAACATGGAATATGCCAGAGCCATGTGTATAGTTCAATAGGTGATCTGAGTGTATGAGTTTGTGGCTAATCATGTACTAAACAGCACAAACCAGGAAATAATATCAGGATTCACAGCAATAGGGCAACACACAGAAGTACCACAGAAGTCACAGGAAAATAAAGTTGAATTTAAGTTGAATTTAATGAAGGCTTTTAGGTCTGTGGTGTACACAGACTTCCTCAGACAAAAAGTATTACAAACTACATTTAACTGAACAGCAGCTTAAATATACAGCAGTATTAAGTCAAAGGTTCAATTAACCAATCAGGCACACCTTGAACCATGAATAAAATTTAAAGTTAAAGCATAGCTCACAGGACTTGAGTTCAATCACTCACATTATATTAAAATTAAAATTAAACTAGACAATCATAAAATCAGCCAGTTGTTAGCCTATCATCTAAATAGACACTAGCCACTACCTGATGTAAACAAGTACAAATCACAAAACAGTTAGAGTGTGTTACAAACCCCATAAACCAGGACCACTACTCAACCTACCTGGAGACAGTGGAAAACATGACAGTTCTAAAGCACACCCTGGCATTGGTCGATGTCAACTACCATACCATTAACTGGAAACTTACTCCATTATTCACTTCCAGGCCCAGCTCTTCCTGGAATTTATCACCTCATATGCCCTGTATCAGATGGTAACCTCCCTAATGTGTGGTGGAAACTGCTAGAAGTGGTCATCACCAACATGGGCAACAGGTGCACCACAGCGGAGGTTACCCAGTCACTGGTTAGATCTGACCATGAACAATTCACTGTTTCCACACCCAAGCATCTCCCTCGCCCATGGATACCACAGTGTATACCTTTCCTACAGCTAAATTTACATTACTAGTGACAGGGGTGGGGGGTTTCACAGCCCCCACACTAAGGGGAAACACTGCTCAAGATACAGACAGATTTACAAATGCAGTCTATAAGCACCTACATGGATGTATGAATAGTGCCATCACTGGTAAACCAAGACTCACTCCTCCTAGACAAGGACACCAGTATGGTGGACCTCTGCAATAAACAGGCTATACTACAGAAGTAGGACAGTGTTCCAGACAAACAGCAAATCCCACTAAGGGCAGACATCCGTGACCACTATTAGTATGATATGTAGGACCCTCATGACATCATCCAAGGCTAACATCAGCAGGAGAATATGCAAGGATTCGAAAGATAACTACAAAGCCTTCTTTGGCTATGTCAAGGATCTACGTGGTGACACAGATTTGCACTGTGCCGGTGAAATATAGCACAAAATATGCTGACCCTACTGATATCGCTAACATCCTTGCAGATACATTCAGTGCATACTTCACCCCCTAAAGAACCTACAACACTACCCGAAAGGTACAGTATCCCACAAATCGAGACACACAGGTGGAAATGACCCTCTCTAACAGCAGAACACAGCATCAGTGGAGGCAGATCTTGTCCCAGACTGCATCTTGCAAACTGTACAAGACAACATGACCCCCCACCTAATTAAGCTTTCCAACCTCAGCCTCTCCACAGGCTACATGCCCATACAATGGCGCATGGCAATGGTTATTCCACTCCATCAAGGTGGAATCACAACATACCATGGTAACTACCACCCCATAAGCCTGACTAGCCTGGTCTGCAATGGTATGGTTCACATCCTCATGGCACACATTAACAAAGACATCGGTAACCTCCGAACATGTGACTGAACCCAGGTCAACTTGGTTGAGTGCAGTTCATGCCTACTGAACCTGTTTGACGTCTTACATACAGTCACCAAGACATTAGATGACGGGGGAGGTGTTTCATACATACTACCTGGACCTCGCCAAGGCTTTTGACACCATGCCCCACTTAGGTATTATTGATAAACACACCTGCCTGTATATACACCCATACATCACAGGTTGGGTTGCCAATGGGCTTACACACAGAACCCACATGGTACGACTATTGGTCTCCAGGTCAAACTCTTAACCAGTCATGACTGGTGTCCCATAGGACTCAGTCCTGGGAGCCCTACTGTTTGGCATACACATCTCAGAGGTACAGGCAAACACAGGTGGACTACGGCAGACCATGTTTGGCAATGACTGCAAACTGGGAGCCATGATTGATAGTCCAGCTGACACAGACATCCCTCAAGGGGCCTCAAAGAGAATGTCACAGGGTGTCAATGTCACAACCTCCAGTCAAGTGCCACTAACTGCATGGTCATTCCATTGTGGAATGGCACCCACATATTAAAAAATAAGTGGCAGCCACTTTAATATGGATGAGGTAATGGGGTATCTGGGGACAAAGGTAGATAGTGATCTCCCCTTTGACAATCATATCTCCACAGTAGTTAGGACATCCTTCTATGGAGGCCATCTGATTGCTAAAGGATTCCCATCTAGACATACTGGGGTTATAGTGCCCCTTTACTCATCACTCATCAGTCCCATCATAGGGTATAATAACCCATGTGGGATGTACCTCAAAAGACACTTCCAACAGCTGGGAGGTCCACGAATGTGCCTCGCCAAGGGGAATACTGGTCTCCAAAATACGGCCTATGCAGCCAGACTGAATAAACTCCTGCTTTACTCAGTGGCATCTCGTTTACTCAGAGATTATCTCCACTGGCCAACACAGGCATGTTGAACTCAGGCTTGATGGATATGTTCCACCTATGGGAATCCATGTCACAATGAGCCACACACTGTAGTGAGCTGAACCTTGTCACAACAATAACTGGAAGATGCTGGAGGAAGAGATTCCTGTCACAGACACTCCCCATACTTTGGAACAACATCCCTAACTATATTATACAGAGCCTCTCACGAACACTCTGCAAGAAAAACCTTGAAGAGTGGATGGGGAACAATAGATGCACCCCAGGGATCCCGCCATTGGCTCTGCTCCACAGAGAGACAGTTAATGAATCAATGGGGTGGCAAAAGCTGGCACATTCTGGCTGGGCTTATGAATGGCCACTGGCAGTTGGCCAAGTACCTACCTATGAATATATACATACAGTATCTGCATATGCTGATAGCTTAATTTATTGTTCAGGTGTTGACTTACCTTGTGCCAATGGCAGTTGTGTGTGCAATAGTTGAGGGCTGCCTATGTTGGATGAACACAGTAGACTGCCTATACATGACAATTTAGAGGTAGTCTTGTGTGTGTGCCATCCATTTTTACTGTGTGTGCAGGTGGAGAAAGATGTCAGTCCCTAGGTGCCTACACTGTCAGTGTGTGTGCTATGCATTCCCCCTTTGCCAAGGCATAGGCATACTGGGCATGCCTCTGTCTGCCTACTGGGTCTGGCTCAGGGTGTTCGTGGTCTGAGTACCTCTGTGCCTGTGGGGCCCTTGGCAATGGTGGTGGGCTGTGAGAGCCTTCACCATTCTGTCCCTACTGCAGATGTTTCCACAGAACCATATTGTGTAGCATGGCACACACTGTGAAGATGTGGGCATGTGTCTGGAGTGTACTGCAAGGCTCCACCAGATATGTCCAAGCAACGAAACCGTGATTTCAGCATCCCAGACACATGCTCTATGATGATTCTAGTTTGCGCATGTACCTCATTATGGTGTTCCTGCATGGGTGTGTGTGCATTTCTGATGGGAGTCATCATCCACGGTTCCAGTGCATAGCCAGCCTCCCCCACCAGATGGCCATTTGGGATGTCACCCCTGGCAAATAACTGATACAGCTGTGAGGCATGCCAGATGTGGAAGTCGTGATAGCTTCCAGGGCTGCCAGAACACACATCCAAGATAATGCCCTGGGCATTGCACACAACCTGGCAGTTGATGGAGGGGTATTCCTTGCGGTTTATGTAGTGCCTACCCTGCTCACCGGGTGGTGACTTGATGTGCTTGTGCGTGCAGTCTATTGCACCCAGTAGGTCCGGGTATTCTGCAACATGGTGGAAGAGATGCATATTGCTGGCCAACTCCTGCATTCGGGGGAAGTATATGTGCTCATTGGCATGTGGTAACATGGCATCCAGGATGCTGATGCTGTGAGATCCCCATGATATCCCCAGTTGGTCTTTGAAAGGTATCTGTAGCTAGTATTCTCAGGCTTACACATACCTTTATATCCACTGGGATGGGTTCCCCTCTGTTTGTTCTGGCTCTGAGGTGTGGCCGGCACAGCTCCACAAGTTGCTGTAGGATGTCCCTGTTCACCCTGTAATGCTCTACTATCTCCAGATCATGTAGCCCCCTGGTAGGTTACCCTGGGTCTGAACACTCTCCTCCCCCTCTGGTGCCTGAGATGGTCATGTGCATCATCCTCCACACCACCTTCAGTCTCCAACACATGCTGGTGGATCAAAGCTATGGCAGCCCATAACATGTACATACTAAAAATTCCCTGTCTGTATACACCACTGGTGCAGAGTGTATGGGAATGCACAAATGTGTGTGAGGTGCTTTCACACTTTATACTATTGTGCTATGGATACTGCTGATGTCAGTGGGTGTGTATGAGCTATTCCAGCTGCAGCGTGTCTTAATTATTGGTTTTGCAATGAGTACTGCAAGCGTGGGACCTTTACTGTGGAGATCTACTTGCCTGCCTTGATTAATCTGTTGCCCTTTAATTCACTTTTAAACCTGGATCCCCTCCCATTATCATTCATGCATCCACCTGCCATCTTTCTTGTTTTGTACTTTCCCTACCCAGTCATGGCAAAATGTGCCTTTTAGCTGTTATACTGCAAATCGGCTTTGTTCTGCTTTGACACTTTACTGTTTTCTTTGCAGTACAGCCCCTCTCCTTTCCTGTTCTACAGGTAGCTGCTTGCAGCCTTGTTAGCTGTTGTCAATGGCCCACTGTAGGCTCCTATGTGTTAATTAGTCATTTGTACTCCAATTTCACTGCTGCAGCATTTCCTTATTTCTTTCTTATATCCTTCCTGTTTCAGCTGCAATGCGTGGTGCATATTGGTTTAGCAATGCTCCAATGTGATTACAGCAATGGCAACACACCCCTCTCTTGATGTCATCTTTATCTAAAGGGCACACCTCGTGTGTTATAACGCTACGCTGTGAGGTGCATCCTTACACCAGCGGGGAATCTGCAATTCACTATTTCTCCTCTCATTTGCATGGCATTGCCTACAAATTCCTAGCTACTGCACATAACACTGTCACTGCCCCTTAGCAACCCTTGCGCCATAGTATGGTGTAGCATGCCTGCCATTGACTATTATGGGGAAATCATGATATGTGTTTCATTGTGGTTTTATTCTATATTTTTATATATTCCTTGTGATCCCCTCTGCACACCGCTGCACTGCGCTTCCACATCACAATAGTGCGGCTATGTATATTAAATGTTAATTTTATATTTTGTACATTTTTTATGCTAATGGCTATATATTTAGCCATTTGCATATATTAACAATATAATACATGTGTTAGGTTGACTGTCATGGCTCTGATTTTATGTTTGCAAAAATGTAAACCGTTTTCTATGGCTTACATTTCTGCCTGCTTACACTATGCCTGCACAACTTCCTGAATTGCTAAATATCTTCATTTGCATGCTACACTGCTGCACATAGGGTAATTAGCATATAGGGCTCAAGAGTTGTGTGGGCATAGCGTATGCAGGTAGTGCACGTGGAAACAGCTCGTACCTGAACCGCTTGGTGGCCATATTTGTTGTTAGAACGCCAACGCTACACCTGCACCTGGCGCAAGCTTCATGAATCCCGGGGTAATCCCTCCATTATTCCCAGCATTGCTACAGAGTCAAATCTAAACCAAGCTCTAAATTTGCCTGTTCTCTTTCTCAGTTATTTCAGTGATGGTGAGTGCTCTTTCACTGCATAAGTATCCACAGGCAACTCAGATACTATGTACATAGGACCAATGCTCTGCATAAAGATGACAAGCTCTTCATTGCCTTTGCTAAAACCAATTTGGGCTGAAAAGCCCCATTTTCGGTGGAGGCCCAGGGAGAAAAGCTCTACAACATGACCAAACAAAAGAATGCAAACAGAAAAAATCATGCATTATACAATATTTCTACAGTAGAGAGTGTGACGAGCCGCCACTGGACCAGTAATCAAAGAGCCTCAGTACTCACCACTGGCAACAGTGTGGGCCATACACTGAGGGGATGACAAGTACAAACACACACTATTTCCAGATGCAGCTCTCTGCATCAAGTGCAATTTCCCTTAAGAGCGCACAGAGACCACAGTCAGACTGAGGCTGGTTTCTCCCTCTTCCTCCAGATCCTCAGTAAGAGTCCTCACAGGCACAGCTATAGAGTTGAGATCTCAGCTGAGTGATCAAGCCAAGACCTCCAGCACCCTCTCTGTCCAAACAGTGCTTCATGTCCCTGCCCAAGTAGCTGTCACACACACACACACACACACACACACACACACACACACACACACACACACACACACACACACACACACACACTCTTTGAGGTTTGATTTACACACACACACCTGGGAAAGGCTGGCACAGGTTTACTAGCTATGCCACCTTTTGCCCAGACTATAAGGTAGTTATTACTGCCACCAGAAACTCCTTATCAGCTACTCTAGAGCCCTTAACAAAGGGTGTCCAATCTAACTATGTAATACTAATATTAAAACAAATAGTAGTTTGACCATGAGCAAGGCTATTAGGAGTGGCCCACACAGTGTCACAAAATAAATATGCAAATACTCTCAAAACTTAAATATCTCTACAGAGATCAGCCACAATTAAAGGTTTAAATATATTTAATAATAAATAATAAAAGAACAAGACAATACTAAATATATATTCACAGTGACATCAGAGTAGAAAATCACAGGAAATATTTAAAACAACATTGCAGGACGGTCTTAAATAAATAAAGAAAAACACCTAAACTAAGCTTCACTATATTCCTGACTAACTCTAAAAGAATTATACTATAACCTAAGAACTTACTACTAGAGCAAGGCAGATGTGTGGTGAATGGTTCTTGTCAGGTCCAAGACCGAATACAGAATGCTTTGTCTCACCAAGAGATTTCTAAAAATAATATCTAAAATATTAATTCTGGGATAGCTTGCAGAAAGGCATCACTTATTGTCACCTGACTCCTAGTTCCCAGGCAAAACAGCCATTGATGGCAGCTGGCAGCATTTAATATCTACCTGTAAAAATACATAGACAAAAGCTTTGCTCAGATCTTTGATAGATGCTGGAAGTCATAAAACAATTGCATTCCTTCATGCTTTCAAGACTAGTAATTGGGGGGCGGAGCCTTGATGATCAACTGAGAGCAGTGAATTTTGAGAGCTCCATAAACTAGTATAATAATATAGGAAAAGGTTATTTTCAAGTTTAAAACATCAGAAATCTATAGATAAACTACTAAACTACATGACTATCAATTTTGGTGGAGATATACAAAAATTTTCCTGTCAAGTAACTTGGAGATATATTGAGTCACTGAATATGAACAACTCAAGGAATTCTCATCCAGATGCTGCTTTGAAAAAAGAACTGAAATTGATGACATCTACCTTACAGGAACTATCTTTGAAGATGGATGGCTTTAAAAATGACTTAGAAAACCTCAAATTAAATTCTCAAAAATAGACTGATACTCTTAAGGAACTATTACAGCAACACCATACAAAAATAACAAATATAGAGACTTCTCTAAATGACATTGAAGGGAGACTCAAAGAGGAAGAATTCCAAAAATAATTTCTTCTTAAACAGAATACATGGCTGCTTAACAAAATAGATGACTTAGAAAACAGGGACAGGAGAAACAACATAAGGATCTTTGGTCTGCCTGAAAACACTGAAGGAGAAGACATAATTTCATTCTTAACCTGGATTCCTGAATTTTTAGACTTGAAAGAGGCACTTTCATTTGGAATTGAATGGGTGCATAGAGTACAGAGGAAACATGCTTCTAAGTCAACAAATACTCCACCTATATCCATAGTTATAAAGTTTCTTTCATTTCTGGACAAGGAACTAATATTAAAATTGCTTAGAGAAAATCACCCTTAAAATACAATCAAAGCCTGATAAGGTTTGACAATGATTATTCTTCTAGAATACTAGAACAAAGGAAAATAGTCTGGCCAATAATAAAACTGTGGAAACAAAACAACATTAAAGCACAGCTGGCCTTTCCAGCCAATATAAAAATACTTTTTGCCAATGAGATGAGAACCTTTAATGACTTAGAAGAAGCTACTATATTCATCAAAAACAACAACATAGTGTCTATCCCAGAAGAAATTGAATGGATGCCCCCTACTCTTAAAAGAATAAAAGAAACAAATCCTTGGACTGATGCTAGAAAGAAGAAACAAAAAACTGATTCCAAGATAGCTGTCCCAAAAAAATAACTCTTACAACTACATCTCCCAAAGTATCAACTGATATGATACATCACTTATCATCTGTTTTTATTTAAAAAAAGGAGGGGTTCTTAAACAACTGAGAAATAGTAATGATTTATTCAGAATGTTCAAAGAGTCCAATAGTTCTTCACAAAGGTAGGTCAAGATGGGTTACTATTTACATTATATATAAGCCAAACAAAGCAACATATAATACAAACATAGAAGTTTCTATTTCCCTACTTGAACTCAATGAATACTTGTTCATTTTTCATTGATTTTACTTATAATAATTTAAGTAATTAACTAATTCAACAAGGTACCATTCATCAGAGTTCAGACTCAAATGTAACAAATTAACATCATATATAATAGCAGTAACAGTAGAGTGTTTTGAAAAAAAAATGCTGTCATAGGTTGGTACTAGGCTATAGGCCCTAGGGCCTATACAAGTCTAGCCATAATAGTTCCCCAGCTATTTCTTCCCAGGAAATTTATTTCCCTGGTCCCCTGTCTAGCAGGGCAACTGATGTGATCCCCGGGGTGAATTTCCTATCTTCCATCCAGTCGTCAAGGTTCCTTTTGAATAGGGTCAAAGAGGAATTCTGCTTGACATGTATGGGCAGTCTATTCCAGAGTATGGGGAGTCTCTGGGACAGGAACCCATCCCTCCAGCATGTTTTGTTCATTGTGATGACCAGGTTTAGATCCCTGGAGCGCATGGCTCTGAGGGATTGGGATTTCTTTAACAGTAGCATGTCCAACAGCTCTGGGTTTGACATGCCCTTTTATGTTAATCAGAGATCGCCACTGAGGAGACGATATGTGACAGAGTGCAGCTGGAGATTTTTTAGACGGTCGACATAGGGTATCTACTTTAGACCTGTAATTCTTTTAGTGAGGTATTTCTGTGGCCTTTCCAACTGTTGCAGATGTCTTGTGAGGTACATACCAAATGGAGTGTTGTACTCTATAATGGGTCTAATGAGGGATGAGTACAGTGGGACATTGACCTCCTTTTTCCTGGATGAAAAGCCCTTAGTAATGCAATGTGCCACATGGAAGGATTTCCTGACTGTTGTGGCAATGTGGTTATCGAAGGTGAGACCACTGTCCACCTGTGTCCCTAAGTCCCTTATCATACTTTCGGTGTTTAGTGTACTGCCACTTATGTGGTAATTCATGGGTACATGTTTTTTCCCAAAGGGGATAACCATACCTTTCTTGGCATTGAGCTTGAGCCCATGCCAAAAAAAAAAAAAAAAACACAATACTATTTCTTTTTATATTTCACCTCTATTACTTGTTTTGTTTGATACTTATGTTTTTCCCTATATAATCTATGTATTGAAATTAATCTTTGAATTTTATGTATTGTGTAACATAATCTTTGTATAATCTGTATGTGGAGCTTTTCTCCCCAGGACTCCATTGAAAACGGGTTCTTTGGGCCCAATGGACTATCCTGGTTAAACAACAGCAAATAAATAAATAAATAAATAAATGGCTGTGGCACCAAGCATCTGTCTCCGTAAGACCATTTTGTAGGATATCCACATTATTTGGGGATTCAATAATGGCTCCCAGTTTGTAGTTATCTGTGGACTTTGTTAGCCAGAGTCCTTTGGTGCTGGCCTGTACTTCGGGGAAGTAGATGCCAAAAAAGAGCAGCCCCAGGACTGAACCCTGAGGTACTCCACTTGTCACTTGTCTGGAGCTGGATTTGGAGTTGGCTGCTTTGACAGTGTGGGTTCTGTCAATAAGCCAGTTTGCGACCCATCGAGTGACGTAGGGATTAATGTCCAGCTTAGTAAGTTTATCTATGATTCCAGAGTGGGGGTGGTGTCAAAGGCCTTGGTGAGGTCCAAATAGGCTGTGTGGACCATCTTATCCTCATCCACAGTTCTAGAGACTGATTCAAAGAAGTCAATCAGGTTGAGGAGACAAGATCGGCCCTTCACGAAACCAAACTGGGTGGGTTCCAATGTTTGAAGGTCTTTATTTATAGGTTCCATGATAATGCGTTCCATGGCTTTGCAGATCAGGCTCATTAGGCTGATGGGACAATAGTTCCTGGGATCCAAGGTGGACCCCCCTTTTGTGGAGTGGGATAACTGTAGCTGTGCACCACTCATTGGGCATGAAGCCTGAAGTGAGGCTATGATTAAACATGACACTTAGGTGAGGTGCCAGTTCATTTTGTAGTTCATGCAATACACAGCCCGGGATGTTCCCTGGTCCCATGGATGTTGTATTCTTAGCTTTGGAGAGTGTGTTTTTTACCTGTGTGGCCATGATTACTGGCATTTGCCAATCTTTTGGTATTAAGATGGGCCCTTTAGGGGGTGGGGGGTGGAATTGGCACTGAATTGATCTGCTAGGATATTGGCAATATCCTTGGGATCAATATATTTAGTGCCATTCTGTTGTAGCTCAGAGCATATCTGAGTATTGCCATTTAGATTATTGACATAACTATAGAATGCCTTGTGGTTGTCCTTAGAATCTTTGCATAACTAGCTTTGGTGGATTTTCTGAGGGATCTCAGCTTCTTACTGAGGCTGGTAAGGGAGTTTTTTGTATCCTGAGACTTTCCTTTTTTCTGTAACAGTTTCTTCCTTCTGCATAACTTTTTTATGGCAGGGGACCACCAGATTGGCTTCCTTTTTTTGGAGGAGGAGCGTCTTGATTCTATTTGGAATGGCACAATTTATGCACGAGTGGATATGCTCGTACAGTGCCTTTGTGTAGGATTCGGCAGTCGAACTTTTAGTTCCCGTCTGCATAGGTGTCGTGAAGTTTGTCACTTCTGATTTGATTTGCATGAAGTTGGCTTTGGAGAAGTTTTTTATGGAGGTTTTCCTACTGGGTGGGGTGGGGTTGGGATGTGGACGTCAAGGGTGATTAGCTTATGGTCAGACCTGACCAAAGAGGGGAGACCACTGGTGTGGAGCATCGATATCCCCCATGTTGTTAGTGACCAGGTCAAGGATATTTGAGCCCCTGCTGGGACTATGGATTAGTTGATCCAGGTCATTAGATTTTTATGAATTCCAAGAACCGTTAGGCAAAGGTGTTGGTACCCGAGTAGTTTTCCCAGTTAATGGCAGGGTAGTTGAAATCACCCAGTATTAGAGTGTTAGGTTGTATCTTAATATTTTCCCATATGTTTAGAAAGGTGTAGTGAGGATCTTGGGGCATGATGGGTGATCTGTAGCAAGCTACAATTTGGATTGCAATCTTACCTAGTGTTAGTTGCACCTGTAATATTTCAGACACATTGTGTTGGGCAACTAGCCTGCAGGTGTCAACATCCTTAGTGAATATGGACACTCCACCACCTTTAGTGTTTTGGTTCTGGTTTGGTGGCCGAAAAGCATGGCAAGAGTTGTAGCCTGGTATTGCAGGGGTGCTCTCTGGAGCCTTGAACCAGGTCTTTGTTACTGCAGAGATATCAATGTTCTTCATTTTTAGGAGTGCCTCAAGAGGGTGCATTTTGAGGTTTAGACTTCTAGCATTGAGTAGCATAACCTTCAGATTTTGCATGCTTTTATCTGTTACGGTGGTAGTTTTGTCATTTGAGCCTTGCATAAAAAAGGCACTATGGGGGTGGCAAGAGCCTTATCCAGTAACCTGAATCCCAGGGGCAACAGGTGCAGACCATCTCTAACAAAGCTTCGTGGTTTGTCGATCATGTCGTCCCAGGCAGACAGGTACTGGATCCCCTTTGAATGACACAGGAAACATAGCCAATTGTTGAAGTCAATCATTTTGTCTTTATACTGTGGTATCATTCTGAGTGAAGGCAGTATGCTATTCAAGGCTAGGGTCATACCTGCCTGGGCCACGTGATCCGAGAGCTCTTCCATGTCTCTTTTCATGTAGTCCAAGGAGGTACGTCTCAAGTCATTTACACCAACATGGACAATGACAGTCATATTTGTACTTGTTGTGGAGTGACTTGAGTGCATGCATTATGTGGCGGATCCTGGCTCCTGACAGACAGCTGACGGTAATTTTTTCCTTGTTCAGCCTGGTGAGTGGGACATCAGTGTGCCTGACTATGGTGTCACCTATGACTATGGAGACTAATGCCTTTTTCAGTTAAAGTATGATTTAGAAATGTCATGTATATCCTGGTTAAATAATAGTAGCAAGCTCTTAGTACAAACGTCATCATTATTCTGTCTAAATATAGTTAATATCAGTTATGGCAGGTATCACAGCTACGAGTACTGTTTGATCTATTCTTATATGGTGTGCATGGATTCAGCTGTGTCTGGCAGCTAGTACACATGTCATTATTATTCTGTCTAAACATAGTTAATATCAATTATGGCAGGTATCATAGCTTTGAGTCCTGTTTGATTAAGCCTGACATGGTGTGTGTGGATGCAGCTGTGTCTGGTAGCTGTTGTGTGTTGCCATTTTCATCTCCGGGAAGCTGTGGGTTGCGGCATATGATCGAGGTTTACTGATGCTTGTGTATTAGGAAGAGACATTTGGTGTTTTAGCCTGGATCCAGGGGAATGGGGTGGATAAAACTGTGATTTGCGATATTTTGGCAGAGAATAGTTTGTTTATACATCTGCTGAGTGAGAGGTGGGAAGGCTGAAATAATGTGTTATCTCTTGTTGTGGTGGCTTGTTGGGAGGTTTTTTTTTTTTTTTTTTTTTGATCTGTTTGCTCTCCATTCTTTTCCTGGCTACTGCCTAGCTGAAAGAGAGGGAATTTAGGCTTGAAGTTGCAGTGAAGTGAAGCGTTGCTTCAGGTGCATCGTGAGCCTCTGGTATGCAGTACACAGACACACTAACAGAAATATATGCTCCCAAGTTGCTATGGTAACAGAGACAGAGTGACAATAATGCTTAATGACTCTAAGGAGCCTCTGAGATGATTCTCGGCAATGAAGTTTTTGGTTTTATAAACTATATAAATATATATATATATATATATATATATATATATATATATATATAAATATATATATATATATATATATATATATATATATATATATATTTAAAATAAAAGGGCTGTTTTAAACCACATGTACACATACTGATGGTCTACCAACACTTTGTTTAGCTCATTAAGTTGATTCTTGATAAAAAAAATAAATAATAAGCGCAATTTTATATTTAAAATGTATTTTGGTCCAAACATAGTAAGGACTTACATAAGAGTGGAAGTCTGAATTATTGTGAAAGACTAAGAGCACTTGGTCTTGTGCAGTACCCTTTGCAGTGGTCTGGGAGGTGCACTTGCTCGGACGTGTTGGGCATATGAGGATAGCTGATTCTAGGGGTATTTGGGGTTGCCGGGAAGTGCTAGAGAGTCATCAGATTTCTTTCATGGAAATATCTGTTGGAATGGAAGGTGTGTTGAGTAGTTCACTGGCAGAGTGGTCACTGCATGGAACAGGCTGGTAAAATGGAACAGGACAAATATTGGTTTGGATATTTTAAGAACAGCCTAGAAACACACCACATGAACTAGTGAATGGTATTCTGGCGAAACTGGATGGGAATTGCTGTCCATGCTTGAAGTACTGATATGTGTGTGCATGTAAGGTCAGAAATATAACAAATAAGAAACTAGAATGGTCTCACAATTTAAAGTCTATGGACTGTACAAACATGCGTGGAAGGAGCTAAATAATAAGAATAACCATTACAGCTTGTGGTCTCTCAAATAACTAAGCATCAGCCAAACACACACACACACACACACACACACACACACACACACACACACACACACACACACACACAATAGTTATATAGTATATGATTTTGGTAAATCTAGACATAAAATATATAATCGTCATATAAGATGAAGCAGTCTACTAAATTTAGATATTAAAGACAGAATTTAATAACATGGGCTTGTGTATAATAACACTACTGTCTTAACTTGTCATAAATGACATACACTACAATGAACATCAAGGGGAAACATGATGATTTTCTTATATAAGCAAATATGCATAACAAGTAATGTAATTGGTTTAACTTGAATTGTAGATTTTGTAACCCATCTTGACCATATATAATACTTAAGCGGTTACCAAGGTAACTAATGTTTTATACATAACATCAAACTGACAAAGTTGTTCAAGAGAAACAATAGAAGCCTGAACTTGAAATGTCACAGAATGTAACAATCATATTCTGAACAAATAGTATTAAATCGACAATACTCATTTTAATAACATGGGCTTGTGTATAATAACACTACTGTTTTAACTTGTCATAAATGGCATACACTATATTGAACATCAAGGGGAAGCATGATGATTTTCTCATATAAGTAAATGCGCATAACAAGTCATATAATTGCTTTAACTTGAATTGTGGTTTTGTAAACCATCTTGACCATACATAATACTTAAGCTGTTACCAAGGTAACTAATGTTTTATACATGACATCAAACTGACAAATTTGTTCAAGAGAAACAATAGAAGCCTGAACTAGGAATGTCACAGAATGTAACAATCACATTCTGAAAAAAATAGTATTAAATTGACAATAATCACTCAGTTTAAACTTTGCTGATTATACAAAATAGAATGCTGCCATTTAAATTTAAAAACTTTCAGTATATGCCATAAAATGTCAATTTATGAATACGGAAGGGGAACTTGTAATCATTAATCACAATAAGTGAATTTGTTGTTTTTAACCTATAATTTCACTCATTTTATAATAAGAAATGACAGATATGAAAATCCTTATGTGTAGGAAATGGGGAAGAGGGATGCACTGATAATTAAAATGCACATTCATCAATGTTCACATAAAACAAACATGATGCTTTAAGTAAGTTAGCAACAAACAAAGTGATGACTTAAATGCTGGCAAATAATGAAATATAACTTCTGATACATCCAGTAAAATACATTCTATTATAAACATTAGGTATAAATATTATTATCATCTATTTATATTAAGTAATACGTTTTGAAAGGGTGAATATGTTAAATAACTGTGTCCTATAATCTTTTACTGAGGTTTTATATATGGTACATCCTACTTTACTATGATTGAATTGCTTGTCATCTATCTTTCATGTAAATATTAATTGCTTATACAATAAGTAGACATTTATATTGTATTAGAATTCTGTTTAATCTACAATAGTACTATCTTCTTCTTCTTCTTCTTTTGGCTTTTCCCGGTTAGGGGTCGCCACAGCAGATCACCTGTCCGCTCATGATTGGCAGTGGAGTTTTACAGTGTCAAGTTGCCAGCCCACCCTTCCACAGAAGACACACACATGCACACACTCACTCCTAGGGCCAATTTAGAGTGTCCAATCCACCTACAGCATTTCTTTGGGATGTGGGAGGAAACCGCTGTTCAAAATAATATAAATATTGATTATTCCTATTACAAATATTTTCCATATGATAATTCAATTTATGGAGCTCAGATGTTCTGGATGACATTTATATTATATTACAATTCTGTTTAATCTACAATAGTACTATATCTAGTCAAAATAATATAAATATTGCTTATTCCTATTACAAATATTCTCCATATGATAATTCAATTTATGGAGCTCAGATATTTTGTATTGTCAAGGTATGAGTGATAATCTGATGGATGTAGTTTTATCCATCAGATTAGGAATGATTTTCATTCCATGGCTAGTGCGGATCTTAGTATTCTTAACATTTATTAATTTAAATTTGTTATTTCGCAAAAACATTTTTAGTATGCCTGACCAAAACATTACTTTATTGATAAACACTCAAAGTATAAAACTGATAATTTCCTTTAAAAGCTCAAATATATACTTTATAGTTATAAAAGGAAAATGTTTAATAGTCATAATAAAAAAATATACATAGTGTAAATAACCTAAGATGGATTTAACTTTATTATCTTTAAATACCAATGGCTTAAACAATCCTAGCAAGAGATCAAATCTACTGAAGTATTTAAAACTGAACAAAGCACAAATAGTCTTCCTTCAAAAAATGCATTTCAAAACAAATAACAATTACAAATGGAATCCTAAGGAATATATGATAATGGTGCAATCCACTTATAAGACAAAGACAAAAGGGGTAACAATTTTATGGAAAACAAATGTGATTAACCCAGAAATCATTTATATGTATGAAGATAAAGAAGGCCTTATGGCATTAGTAATATTTAAATATAATAACAGAATATGGACCCTAGCCAATCCATACTGGTTCTCAGGCATTGAAAAGGAACTGTTAAAAACACTTGGATTTCATTTCCAGTAATTATAAAGGCAACTTAATATTAGGAGGAGATTTTAACTGTATATTTGATATTTCTGAAACTACAAATAAAAGACCGCTGCATACATCTGCTGTATGAAAAGCTTTAAACAAGTGAGTAGACTCATTTCATCTTGTAGATACTTTCAAATTTAAAGAAGATACATCTTTGTTGTTTTCCCATCAAGATCACATATTTGGTACCCAAACTAGAATAGATAAAATATTTGCTGCCCATGACTTACACTCTGAAATCATTAATTTCTCAATCACTCCCTGCCACTTTTCAGACCACAATTCATTGATACTAAAACTTCAAAATGGGTACAAACCATTAATCTTTAACTCCAGAATTCCAGCATATATAACTAAAATTAAAGAGTTCAAACCCTGGTTAATATCTGAATTACAGTTCTTCTTAGATATTAATTACACCACAGAGATAAATAAAATAATGGTATGCAACTCATTAAAAGCTTACATATATGGTAAAACCCTAACTTGGTTTAAAAAAAATAAGAGAATGGGATTCTGAATTATTATATATAGAATCCAAACTTTTGTCAGTAAAAGCTGAAAAAAATCAAAAACATTTGGGATGAAAAAGAAAGTAGAAGTATTAAACAATAAATATAACGAAATTCTAACACATAAAACTAGTTTAGCTTTAGAAAAACTAAAAATTAATACCTTGGCCACTTCTCCCAAATATCTACATAATTTATCCACAAGAATCAAAATACAATCAAAAGCTAATAACATTAAAAGTATCTTCCATGAAAAGAAAGGGAAAAATGTCTTGGATATAGGTGACATTCTTGATGCCTATAGAAATCACTATATGGAACATTTCCAAAAAGAAAATATACATATCGATCAACAAAATCTAGATGAAAAATGTTCTAATATAAAAAAATACCAAAAAAATTAAAATTAGATCTGCAAGCACCCATATCCTACAAAGAAATTACACATACAATAAAGGAGGGTAAAAATAATAAAGCTCCAGGTATAGATGGCATAATTATGGAAATATATTAACTTTTTCCATCAAATATACTATCCCTCTTCCATAAAACTCTATTTGAAATTCAGTCACAAGCTTTAATACCACCCTCTTGGAGATATTCCTTATCACACCAATCCTAAAGGAAAACAAATCCCCAAACCTCTGTACCTCATATAGACCTATATCATTATTAAATAATGACTATAAGATATTTATGACAATATTAATTAACAGAATGAAAATAACACGATCCAAAACAATAAATAATGATCAAACTGGATTTATATATCATAGACACACACATGACAATATTAAAAGGATAATTTATCTTATAGATTATGTTAAGAAAGAAAATAAAGAAACATTCATAATTGGCTTAGATATAGAAAAAGCCTTTGATTCCCTAAATTGGGACTATTTATTCAAAATCCTAATGCTATTTGAATTACCTGCATCCTTTGTTCATCTCCTAAAGAATATATATATATATATATATATATATATATATATATATATATATATATATACAAATAATTTTGCATATGTCAAGTTAGGTCCTTTTACCTCTGAATCTATACATATAACAAAAGGCACTAAACAAGGATGTCCTATGTTACCGATTCTATTTGCTCTGACTATTGAAATATTGGCAGATTCAATTCGTAACAATATAAAAATCAAAGTAATAGATGTTTACGAACAATACAATTCTAAAGTAATGCTATTTGCTGATGACATATTACTAGCATTATCTAATACAAAAGAGACATTAGAAGAATTAGATATATTAATTGAGAAATTTCACATGACTTCAGGACTCCATTTCCATAAATCAAAATCAAAATTTTTATTTTTAAATAAAAAAAAGAACTCCAGACTAAGGGGGATCATATCATAGGAAACAATAATCTACCTTAAAATATCTAGGAATTGAGTTATGCAAGGGTAATAATGGGGTCTATGCCAGAACAACAAAAAATCTAACTGTTGAACGCTCACATGAGCGAATAATCAGAAAGTTGAAATCGCTATTGTGGGGGCTGCGCCCCCACACCCCCTGCTAAATATATATTTCTACTCCAAGATTTCACTACAGTGAGAAAAGGGCAAATATTCCAATCTTCACTGTACTGTGATCCCAAAAAATCAACATTGACTTCCTGATTATTCGCTCTTGTGAGCATTCAACAGATTTTTCGTCATTCTAAAGTAGACCCAAATAATGAATTAGTCTCAAAAAACTACAATAATATCATCAATACAATTAAAATCTCTGTGAAAAAATGGAACAAAATAATATTAACATTTGAAGATAGACTACAGTTAATAAAAATGGTTTTACTGCCCAAGATCCTATATATAGCCTTGGCAATACAACTGTCACCAGAAAAGAATATACTTAAAGAAATAAATGTATGCCTAATAAAATGTTTATGGTTTCCCAAAAGAAACAGAATAGCTTTAATATATATCAGACCATGGAAACAGGGAGGATTAAACTGTCCTGATATAGAAACATATATAAAAGCATCAATATCTAAAACAATCTCAGATTGGATATGTCCAAATTACTCTGCAAATTGGAAAGAATTATTAACTTTAATATCAATAAATGAATTTGATTTACAAAATAAATTTCAAATAACAGGTAAAAATAATTTGCCATGG
The DNA here is from genome assembly GCF_019279795.1 of Protopterus annectens. Taxonomy (NCBI): domain Eukaryota; kingdom Metazoa; phylum Chordata; order Ceratodontiformes; family Protopteridae; genus Protopterus; species Protopterus annectens. The sequence goes on along the minus strand of NC_056736.1, from coordinate 372,830,170 downwards.
CACATATTATGTATTAGCATGCAATATAACATAACTAAACCCACTAAAACTCATATGATTATTACATTGACTCATTTAGGAAAATTATTAATGCGAATATAGATTTAAAAATCTGGTTTGATCTTTTAACATCATTTATAGTAACAAAGACCTTTTCACATAAACTATATAGAGAAATTATTAATTCCTGGAAACAGAAAGGATTTGTTTGTTGGCTCCAATGTATCAAAGAACTAAAAGTTTTAGATATGCAAGTAATAAAAACAACATACAAAATTCCACAACAGGACTAGCTAACTTCACAAATCACAAGATTTAAGTAGCATAATTAACAATTCTTCATTTAAAGAAATACCTAAATTTACGAAATACATATATGAAATCATATATAATGACTTTGACGTGGGAAACAGTATTTCAAAATTGTAAAAAAATATTAATAAACTATAAAACAACACCCAAAACCTCATACTGGAAATATGTAACAAAAGGGCACTCAATACAGTTAACTGAAGATATTAAAACAAATATCTTATTATCGATAAAATATACATCCTTTACACAATACAGGAAAGTTTTTAATTGGAAATGCCTGCAGAGAGCATTCTAAACCCCAGATAGAACCAGTAAAATTAGTTCTTCCATAAAATGAATATATTGGAGATGTGAGCAAGTACACAATGCAGATTGGATCCACATTTTCTTTGATTGTGTTAAAATTCAGCCATTTTAGAATGGTATTAATAACTTTCTATAAGCTTTATTTTATGAATCATTTTATTTAACTAAAGCTCTTGTATTATTAAATGTGAACAAAGGTCCTCATTTGAATAGGTCAAATATGTATCTAGTATGGACTATACTTGCAATTTCAAGGAAGTGTATAAAAAGAAGATGGAATACAAACACAATACCACCTTTGGAAGACTTCTACAGTCTACTGAAGACCATAACATTATTGGAAATTAAAATTAAAGAACTAAGAATTTATCCCAAGCCATTTATCAACAACCCTTGAGGAAAAGTCTTATCATTGAGTGACACTGTATAATAATTGATCAGACACTCTAATCATGGATTGGACATACTTATAAAGTAACTGTATACATTAAGATCTGTTATAGTGTCAGGCTAATGTAAATAGTGTACATAGTTATTTAAGATATTATGTATAAATACTATGGAATTCATTCAAATGTATTTGAAAAATAAAAAAAAATTTTGAGAAAAAAAAAAGACTAGTAATTAGTTCACCCTAAAGACATTACAGAAAGTTTCCTCACACAAACATTTGACTTTGACTATAAAAGGATTAATTTTGCAAATGCAGTTGCAACTGAATTGTGGTACTCTAGCACGGAGTTTGAGAAGGGAGTTCCACACCCATATTCAGAATGCCGAAAATGGAGACTTTAGTTAAGAAATAAGCAGCCTAGAGTGAGAAAGAACTCTATGAAAAGTTAAAAATGAAGGTGAGTGAGTCCAAGCACAGGGGGAGCTCTGTGTTTGAATGCTGTTCAGAAGAGAACAGAAGAAGCAGTTTGGGTAAAGCTGTTATGCTTATTGCAGTTCTGAAGAGAAATGGAACAACTTAGAACAAGAGTGGCATTACTTGCTATAATATGGGTGTCTGTGAAGCACAAGTTATTTTGCTGACTTTGAGAGACAGTCCAAAGGAGCCGTATAGAACTGAAGTAAGATTAACTATTTTGGTGTCTGCAGAAGGCAAACACAGCCAATAGACTGAAGTGCTTTCATCTTCTTTTTATGTTACCTCTTGTTAACCTTAAATCTTCTGTAATGAAAGACTCAGCATTGCAGTATCATGTGTACAACAGGCACTTTGGATGACTGAAAAGACTGAGCATAAACATTTCCAGAAGCAAAAAAGAATAATTGTGTGAAACAAGTACATTTCTTAGGGTAAAGACCTATCCCTGTCATAAATGTGGTGAATGCTTAAAAAATGTAATTCCAGAGCCAACTCTCCCACAGTATCTCACAGTGCTTACCATAACACTAGTTCTGTAAAACAGTCACCCCGCACCTGGAGATGAACTTGTTCAAGCCTCTTTGGACCTACCCCGCTTTCTGCCATGTATCATGGAAATTATAAATATTATTCTTATAAATTTTAGTTGTTTCTATTGTTTCATGTCATATTAGAGTGTTTCACCTATACAATAAGTGTTTCATGTAACTATTAGTTATAAAGTTGTACACTTTTTGCCATAAAATCTCAGATTATTTGTAATTCATTTTCACGTATTTTTTGCAGGACACAACTGGCCAAACAGAAACAGAAAGTTCCTGTGTTAAGGCTATGAACTGCAAATAAACTTTATCAGTCAGATCTAGGTTCTATTCCTTCAATTTCCTCTTTCACCAGTACTGTACTGTCTGGGGTTAACACATAATCAGTGAAAGAGGGACAGGTGATAACCATAGGTCATGAAAAAAGGAACTTCTTCTTACAGATCTGTCATTATGGTATGTCCATAACTTTCATTTCACAGAATAAAGATAAAAAAACATGTTTGTGGGGGAGGAGCCATTCTGTGCATTAATATATTTGTGAATTTGTTCACTATTTCAGGCCTTGCTATGAAATGCACATAGTACAGATGATAAGCATAGCATATGTCCCAAGGCAACTGACTAATTTTGACTTCTTAGTTTTCAAACAGCAGTATAATGTAATATAAAGGAAGAAGGAACTTTAGTTCTGAAATCAAGCTATGCAATAGGATTGTAAAAATTGTTAAGGATTGAGTAATATAAGTGATGTGAATATGCTCTCACTGCAAGAAATTAAATAAAATGAGTAAACAGGTAACCATTTTGCAATTCAACACAGTGTACTAAGGCTGTGAACTGCAAATAAACTTTATCTGTCAGATCTAGGTTCTATTCCTTCAGTTTCCTCTTTCAGATTGTATGTCTCTAGTCAAGTCACGTATTCATCTAATGCTCTTGGATTGTCCCTTAAAAGAGGTTCTTAGTGAACTTAACTGGCTATGACATAAATACGGTCACATAGGCAATCTTCGTATTTAATTAAGATCTAAAACAGATCAACAATACAACGATTCATTTTGAAATCATCAGTACTGTACTATCTGGTTTTAACACATAATCAGTGAAAAGTAATACACCTACTATGGTGCTTATGACATTGAAGTTACTGCCGTCATGGTTTACACTACTAGAACTTAAAAGTGCATTTCTCTTTAAACTGCATTTAGTAGAATTCATATGAACTACATAGGAAATCTATGTTAAGATAATATGGATGTATGTTTCCGTGTGATACAACAATTATATATTTGGTGTGGTCAAGCTGAACTTCTGTATGACATGTTGATTCAGTTTGGTTTGACGTATATATTGTACATGTTTAGTGCTGCATTTTCCCAGGCAACTGTGATATTAAACAAGGAGCCTATCTACTGAGTCATTTGAATAAAACTAAAAAAAAATGTATGTTTTAGAAACAAGTAGTAGCACAATCAAACTTTATATTAACTTTGCTGTTTACTTCTCTGATTCAGATAGACTTGTGAACTATTTCTGTTACAACAGAACCACAGCAAGCAATGCAGAAAAAAAGCCAAGTACACTCATAAGATAAGCAAACAATGCAGAAAAAAAAGCCAAGTACACTCATAAGATAAGCAAACAATGCAGAAAAAAAGCCAAGTACAATCATAAGATATCTGTCAGACAAATTTATTAAATTATTTTGAATGGATTTTTTCAAAGTTCTGAATAAATAAGTGAGTGTAAAAGAAATGGATGGGTAAAATGTTCATATAGAAAGTGCAGAAAGAATACAAAAGATGATGACCAGTTAACGATGCAACAGGCAGTAAGTCCCAAATTGTATATATCTTGAAGGTGAGCATTACAAAATGTTATGCATTTTGCATAGGAACTTAGTTCCAGGACATTTAATTGTTTGACAATGAACAACCGACCAAATTGTGGATTCATCTAACAAGATCATTGTAGCAGGGATATTGCCCTTATCCCAAGGCACAGCAACATTGGGGCTTATTGAAATAAGTCTGAAGGTGCAGGTGCAGAACTCCAGGATGGTGGTAGAGGAAGGGGCTTTTAACCCCACAGAAAATCAGTCCTTTCTGTTCTAACCAAAAGTCATTATGCAATTGTTGATTAATTATCTAGGATCCTGTTTTTACTTCCATATTAAAATGTTTGTATATTTTAAGTACATAGGTTCATAGGTTCATAGGTTGGTACTAGGCTATCGGCCCTAAGGCCTATGCAAGCCTAGCCATAACAATTCCCTGGATTTTTTTTCCCACAATATTTACTTCTCTGGGCCCCTGACTAGCAGGGTGACTGACATGATCCCCGGGGTGAATTTCCTATCTCCCATCCAATCATCAAGATTCCTTTTGAAGAGGGCCAATGAGGTGCTCTGCTCGACATGTATGGGCAGTCTATTCCAGGGTATGGGGAGTCTCTGGGTCAGGAACCTATCCCTCCAGCATGTTTTGTTCATTGTGATGATAAGGTTTATATTCCTGGAGCGTGTGACTCTGAGGGATTGGGATTTCTTTAAGTGGAGCATGTCCAACAGCTCAGGGTTTGACATGGCCTTGTATGTTAAGCAGAGATCGCCTCTGAGTAGACAATATGCCATAGAGTATAGCTGGAGTTTTTTTAGACGGTCAGCATATGGCATCTGCTTTAGACCTGTGATTCTTTTAGTGAGGTATTTCTGTGGCCTTTCCAGCTGTTGCAGATGTCTTGTGAGGTACATACCAAATGGGGCATTATACTCTATAATGGGTCTAATGAGGGATGAGTACAATGGGACAATGACCTACTTTTTTCTGGATGAAAAGCCCTTAGTGATGAGGTGTGCCATGTAGAAGGATTTCCTTACTGTTGTGGCGATGTGGTTATCAAAAGTGAGACCACTGTCCACTTGTGTCCCTAAGTCTCTCATCACACTTTCAATGTTTATTGTCCTGCTACCTATGTGGTAGTTCATGGGTACATGTTTTTTTCCAAAGGGGATGACTATACATTTCTTGGCATTAAGCTTGAGCCCATGGCTCTGGCACCAGGCATCTGTTTCTGTAAGGCCCTTTTGTAGAATATCCACATCATTTGGGGATTTAATAATGACTCCCAGTTTGCAGTCATCTGCAAACTTTGTTAGCCAGAGTCCCTTAGTGTTGGCCTGTACTTCAGAGAAGTAGATGCCAAACAAGAGTGGTCCCAGGACTGAACCCTGAGGTACTCCACTTGTCACTTGTCTGGAGCTGGATTTGGAGTCGGCTACTTTTACAGTCTGGGTTCTGTCAGTAAGCCAGTTGGCAACCCATCGAGTGATGTAGGGATTTATGCCCAGCTTAGTAAGTTTATCTATGATTCCAGACTGGGGGGATGGTGTCAAAGGCCTTGGCGAGGTCCAGATAGGCTGTGTGGACCTCCTTACCCTCATCCACAGCTCTGGAGACCGATTTGAAGAAGTCAATCAAATTCAGGAGACAAGATCGGCCCTTCACAAACCCAAACTGGGTGGGGTCCAGTGTCTGGAGGTTGCCAATGTCTTTGTTTATAAGTTCCATGATAATGCGTTCCATGCCCTTGCAGATCAGGCTTGTCAGACTGATGGGACAGTAGTTCCTGGGATCCAAGGTGGATCCTCCCTTATGGAGTGGGATAACTGTAGCTGTGCACCATTCAGTGGGCACGAAGCCTGAGTTGAGGCTATGATTAAACATGACACTTAGGTGGGGTGCCAGTTCATTTTGTAGTTCATGTAGTACACAGCCTGGGATGTCATCTGGTCCCATGGATGCTGTATTCTTAGCTTTGGAGAGTGCTGTTTCTACCTGTGTGGCTGTGATTATCGGAATTTGGCAGTCTTTTGGTATTGAGATGGGCCCTTTAGGGGGTGAGAGGGGAGTGAAGTTGGCACTAAATCGATCTGCCAGGATATTGGCAATATCCTTGGGATCAGTATATTTAATGCCATTCTGTTGTAGCTCAGAGCAGATCTGAGCATTGCCATTTAGATTCTTGACATAACTATAGAATGCCTTGTGGTTGTCTTTGGAATCTCTGGCAATTTTATTTTCGTAACTAGCTTTTGAGGATTTTATGAGGGATCTCAGCTTCTTACTGAGGCTGGTGAGGGAGTTTTTTGCATCCTGGGATTTTCCTCTTTTCTGCAACAGTTTCTTCCTTCTGTTGTATAGTTTGTTTATAGCAGGGGACCACCAGATTGGCTTCTTTTTTTTGGAGAAGAGCATCTTGGTTCTATTTGGGATGGCACGATTCATGCATGAGTGGATGTGCTCGTACAGTGCCTTAGTATAGGATTCTGCAGTCAAACTTCCAGATCCTGTCTGCATGGGTGTTGTGAAGTTTGTCACTTTTGACTTCAGTAGCATGAAGTTGGCTTTGGAGAAGTTTTTTAAGGAGGTTTCCTTACTGGGGGGTGGGAGTGGGATGTTGATGTCAAGGGTGATTTGCTTATGGTCAAACCTGACCAATGAGGGGGTAACCACTGGTGTGGAGCATCTATCTCCCATGTTGGTAATGACCAGGTCTAGAATATTGGAGCCCCTGGTGGGACAATGGATTAGTTGATCCAGGGCATTAGAATTTATGAATTCCAAGAACCGTTGGGAAAAGGAGTTGGTACCCGAGTAGTTTTCCCAATTAATGGCAGGGTAGTTGAAATCACCTAGTATTAGGGTGTTTGGTTGTATCTTAATATTTTCCAGTATGTTTAGGAAGGTGTAGTGAGAATCTTGGGGTATGGTGGGGGATCTGTAGCAAGCTACAATTTGGATTACAGTATTACCTAGTGTTAGTTGCACCTGGAGAATTTCAGATGCATTGTGTTGGGCAACTAGCCTGGAGGTGTGAATATCCTTGGTGAATATGGACACTCCTCCACCTTTAGTGTTTCGGTCTTGGTTTTGTGGCCGAAAAGTGTGGTAAGAATTGTAGCCTGGTATTGCAGGGGTGCTCTCTGGAGCCTTGAACCAGGTCTCAGTCACTGCACAGATATCGATGTTCTCCATTTTTAGGAGAACATTTTGCAATATTTAATTAAAAGATTAGAGATAGCGACTGCATTTTTAATGTCCACCCTTGGGACAAAAAAAAAGACTCCATTATCAGAAACATTTGAAACATATTTAATCATGGCTCTGTTAAATGTGATGGCTAGCATTTCTTATTCCACAATATAAGTGCCTGAATCAGAGAAATTCGAGCACTAGGTTTCAAAAATGGTGTTTTTTAACAAACTCACAAAAAAAGGAAAACACTACATTCTTGAATCCTTCATGCAAAAACAAATACCAGCATTTTTTAAAGTAATGATAACTTTAGAGGTGATTATTAAGTAGCTGGAGGTTAAGTGAGAAAAACTCACATGTGGCATTTATACTAGATAGGTGCCCATTTGGATACTTCTGAGTGCAGTTTTATGCATTCAAGACGGAATGTTCAATATTTTGGTAAGATCCATAGTTAAGGATGCACATCATCATCATCTTCTTTCGGCTGTTCCTGTTAGGGGTCGCCACAGCGGATCATCTGTCCTCTGCATCATGCTCTTTCACACCAACTGCCTGCATGTCCTCTCTCACCATATCCATAAACCTCATCTTAGGCCTTCCTCTTTTCCTCTTACCTGGCAGCTCCATCCTTAGCATCCTTTTCCCAATATACCCAGCATCCCTCCTCAGCACATGTCCAAACCAGTGCAATCTCGCCTCTCTTGCTTTGTTTCCAAACTGCACAACCTGAGCTGACCCTCTAATATACTGCTTCCGAATCCTGTCCATCCTAGTCACACCCAGTGCAAATCGTAACATCTTTAACTCTGCCACATCCAGCTCTGACTCCTGCCTTTTCAAAAATGCTACCGTCTCCAACCCATATAACATAGCTTGTCTCACTACCCTCTTGTAGACCTTCCCTTTCACTCTTATTGGTACCCGTCTGTCACAAATCACTCCTGACACTCTTCCACCCATTCCACCCTGCCTGTACTCTCTTCTTCACCTCTCTTCCACACTCACCATTACTCTGAACTGTTGATCCCAAGTACTTAAACTCATCCACCTTTACGAACTCAACTCCCTGCATCCTCACCATTCCTCTACCCTCCCTCTCATTTACACACATATATTCTGTTTTAGCCCTGCTGACCTTCATTCCTCTCCTCTCTAAAGCATATCTCCACCTCTCCAGGGTCTCCTCAACCTGGTCCCTACTCTCACTACATATCACAATGTCATCTGCAAACATCATAGTCCACGGGGCCTCCTGTCTAATCTCATCTGTCAACCTGTCCATCACCACTGCAAATAAGAAAGGGCTCAGAGCTGATCCTTGATGTAATCCCACCTCCACCTTAAACGTATCTGTCACTCCCACCGCAGTCCTCACCAATGTCCCACTACCCTTGTACATATCCTGTACCACTCTTACATACTTCTCTGCCACTCCCGACTTACTCATACAATACCACAACTCCTCTCTAGGCACCCTGTCATATGCTTTCTCTAAGTCCACAAAGACACAATGCAACTCCTTCTGACCTTCTCTGTATTTCTCCAACAACACTCTCAGAGCAAATATTGCATCCGTAGTGCTCTTTCTTGGCATGAAACCATACTGCTGATCACTAATCATCACCTCGCTTCTTAACCTAGCTTCCACTACTCTTTCCCATAACTTCAAGCTGTGACTGATCAGTTTTATCCCTCTGTAGTTACTGCAGCTCTGCACATCACCCTTATTCTTAAAGATAGGTACCAAAACACTGTTTCTCCACTCCTCAGGCATCCTCTGACTTTCCAAAATTTCATTAAACAATTTGGTTAAAAATTCCACTGCCATTTCTCCTAAGCACCTCCATGCTTCCACTGGTATGTCATCTGGGCCAACAGCCTTTCCATTCTTCATCCTCTTCATAGTTGTCCTTACTTCCTCCTTGCTAATCTGCTTCACTTCCTGATTCACTATCCCCACGTCATCCAGCCTTCTCTCTCTCTCATTCTCTTCATTCATCAGCCCTTCAAAGTACTCTTTCCATCTACTCAACACACTCTCCTCACTTGTGAGTACGTTTCCCACACTGTCCTTTATCACCCTTACCTGCTGCACATCTTTCCAAGCTCTGTCCCTCTGTCTAGCCAATCGGTACAGGTCCTTTTCTCCCTCTTTAGTGTCCAATCTCTCATACAACTCTCTATATGCCTTATCCTTAGCCTTCGCCACCTCTCTCTTTGCCATGCGCCTCATCTCCTTATACTCTTGTCTACTTTCTTCATCTCTTTGACAATCCCACTTCTTCTTCACCAGCCTCTTCCTCTGTATACGCTCCTGTACTTCCTCATTCCATGACCATGTCTCCTTGTCCTCCTTCCTCTGTCCAGATGTCACACAAAGCACCTTCCTAGCAGTCTCCCTTACTAGCACTGCTGTAGTTACCCAGCTATTCGGTAACTCTTCATTGCCTCCCAGAGCCTGTCTTAACTCTTCCCTGAACTCCATCTCACAATCACCCTTTTTTAACTTCCACCATTTAATCCTTGGCACTGCTTTCACACTCCTCCTCTGCTTCTTGATCACCAACATCATCCTGCAGACCACCATTCTATGCTGCTTAACTACACTTTCCCCATTCACCACTTTACAGTCTCCAATCTCCTTCAGACTGGCCCTCCTACATAAGATATAATCCACCTGTGTGCATCTTTCTCCACTCTTGTACGTTACCCTATGCTCTTCCCTCTTCTTAAAATACGTATTCACCACAGCCATGTCCATCCTTTTCGCAAAATCCACAATCATCTGACCTTCTGCATTCCTCTCCTTAACACCATACCTACCCATCACTTCCTCATCCCCTCTGTTCACTTCACCAACATACCCATTGAAGTCCACTCCAACCACTAGTCTCTCACCCTTGGGTACACTCACCACCACTTCATCCAACTCACTCCAAAATTTTTCTTTCTCATCCATCGCACACCCAACTTATGGAGCATATGCACTAACAACATTTATCATTACACCATCAATTTCAAGCTTCATAAACATCACTCTATCAGACACTCTCTTCACCTCCAAAACACTCTTGGCATACTGTTCCGTTAGCATAACCCCTACCCCATTTCTTCTGCCATCCACACCATGATAGAACAATTTGAACCCGCCTCCTATACACTTGGCCTTATTTCCCTTCCATCTAGTCTCTTGCACGCACAATATATCAACCTTCCTTCTGTCCATCATATCAGCTAGCTCTCTCCCTATACCAGTCATACTGCCAACATTCAAAGTTCCTACCCTCAGTACTACATTCCTAACCTTCCTCCTCTCTTCCTGATGCAAATTTAAGCACAATACATTGTTATAATAACTAGTAGATGATCTGAAATAATAATTCTATATATTTTTAGGCATCTTTTTTTCTGTGTCTGATATAAAAATAGTTTAGGTAATGTGGTAATTATTTCTATGAGCCTTTAAAACTATATTGGGTCATATCTTGGTCATCCTCCTACCGTTGTTAATTGTATGATGCATAGTAAGTACTGCTATACTGGGAAAATGACAGTCAGCTGATATTAAGACAAGACATCCAAGGTGAAACAACAGTAATGTGGGAGGTTGGCATAATGGTTTAGGTGTTTACATTACAAACACAAGGTGCAGGGTTTGCTACTCACATAAGGAATGGCTCACAAGGACAACTAGCCTAATACAAACTTATATTTTCAGAGTGCTCTGTGCAAAGTTTTCAGATGAGCTGTTAAGATGTGATATACACATTAGAAAGAAGAACCTACACTATTTTTTTAATATTCTTGATCCTGGGTAAATTATTAAGAGGTTATAAACTGTAATGAATGATAATGCTTTAAAAATTGGTCATATTAAGAAGATGCAGAGCTGGTAAAAGCTATGGCCTCTAAAAATAACGCAAAGTATTGGAAAGCTAGGGCAAATGTCCCAAATGAAAGTTAAATCTTTTAACAAATACAGCAACAGGCAGGAAAGTGTCCTGTTGTTTTTCTTTTAAAAGCTGAAACAACTTAACATGAAAATCCATATTCTAATAATGTTTAGTGATGAGGCATTGTTTTGTAGCTTATGTGTTTCTTATTTGTCGTGATTAGAGCACTTTGCATAACTTTATGATTAACTCTACACAGAAACTGAAAAAAGTATGCTTTTCATCATATCCGGATATTCTGTGCAGTACTAACATTTCACTGTTACTCTAAATGTTTTGGTATGTTTTAGCTTGCTACACCACAAAATGGTAGTAATGGGGACTACCATACGGATATGATTTTGGTTTTCAGTCTAGCCTTCCTTGTTCTGCAGTGCAGTTTGTGTCATAACATAGCACAACCTAGACTCAGTAAATTACTTTTCTCTGCTTTCAATTACTTAGTTCTCTGGTTTGGTTTCTGTGTGCATGTAGGGTTTTGCAGGGGTATCCATTTTTTCATATCTCCTGAAGACATGCTGAAAGATAAACTGGGAATGCTGCAAATTGTATGCATGCCTAGCAATATGCTGGTGTCCCATCCAGAAATGATTCTCTATTTTACACCTGTTACCTGACAGGACAGTATCCACCCCCCTCCCATGACCCTGAATGCTTTAAAGAAGAAATGGGAGAATGAGGACTGAACAAAAGTGCTGTGAGTCACTGGCTTCTTAAATTGTTTTGGAAGCAGTGTCACTGTTTCTTTTTTAGTGGATTATCCTGATGCCAACTGTAAAATTCCAAAAAAACTCTTCATAGATCATTTAAATCTTATTCCATGCAAAGCAAATCAACTGTCAGCTTCTGTCTGATGCTGAGTGTTATAGTTCTAGCAGCTTTGCATACCATCTCACTCATTCTCTTAATTAGATGCAAAGAACAGCAGCTGAGATCATTTATCCTTAACTGGCATTTTGTAGACTTGCTAAATCAAACATAAGCAGCTTCTAATATTTCAGACTATCATTCATTTTCTGCAGTTACATCGACAAAAAATTAAAATACTTGCCAAATTTAGTATAACTGTATAACTGATACCTACTTTTCATATTATGATTTTTTCAGTGCCTAACTCTTTGAAAAAGTTTCACTATGACACTTTACTGGTAAGACACTCCCCGGGATTCATGAAGCTTGCGCCAGGTGCAGGCGTAGCGTTGGGCGTTCTAACACCAAAGATGGCCGCTGAGTGATTCAGGTACGAGCTGTTTCCACATGCACTACCTGCATACACTACGCCCGCACAACTCCCGAGACCTGTATGCTAATTACCCCATGTGCAGCAATGTAGCATGCAAATGAAGGTATGTAGCGATTCAGGAAATGGTGCAGGCGTAGTGTAAGCCTGCAGAAATGTAAACCATAGAAAATGGTTTACATTTTTGCAAACATAAAATCGGAGCCATGACAGCCGACAAAACACATGTATTATATTGTTAGTATATGCCAATGGCTAAATATATAGCCATTGGAATAAAAAAAATGTACAAAATATAAAATTAACATTTAATATATATATAGTCGCAATATTGTGACTTGGAAGCGCAGCACAGCGGTGCGTAAAGGGGATTGCAAGGAATATATAAAAATATAGAATAAAACTGCAATAAAACACATATCACGATTTCCCCATAATAGTCAATGGCAGGCATGCTACACCATACTTATGGCGCAAGGGTTGCTAAGGGGCAGTGACAGTGTTATGTGCAGTAGCCAGGAATTAGTGGGCAATGCCATGCAAATGAGAGGAGTAATAGTGAATCGCAGATTCCCCACTGGTGTAAGGATGCACCTCACAGTGTAGTGTTATAACACCGAGGTGTGCCCTTGAGATAAAGATGACATCAAGAGAGGGTTGTATCGCCATTGCTGTAAGCACATTGGAGCATTGCTAAACTGGTTTGCCCCTAGCTAGGCAAAACTGGAGGATAGGGGTGTGTCGAATTGCCCTTAGCTATGCTTAGCTGAGAGTACACAAGGTAATCGAGTATGCATGTGAACGGAGATGAAAACGCGTGTAAACCCGGTAAATGGGCATGAGCGGTGCACACTGCAGCTGAAACAGGAAGGATATAGGAAAGAAATAAGGAAATGCTGCAGCAGTGAAATTCAAGTACAAATGACTAATTAACACATAGGAGCCTACAGTGGGCCATTGACAACAGCTAACAAGGCTGCAAGCAGCTACCTCCAAACAGGGAAGGGGAGGGGCTGTACTGAAAGGAAAACAGCAAAGTGTCAAAGCAGAACAAAGCCGATATGCAGTATAGCAGCTACAAGGCACATTTTGTCATGACTGGGTAGGGAAAGTACAAAACAAGAAAGACAGCAGGTGGATGCATGCCTGATAATGGGAGGGGATCCAGGTCTAAAAGTGAATTAAAGGGCAACAGATTAATCAACGCAGGCAAGTAGATCTCCACAGTAAAGGCCCCACACTTGCAGTACTCATTGCAAAACACATAATTAAGGCACGCAGCAGCTGGAATAGCTCATACACACCCACTTACATCAGTGGCATCCATAGCACAATACTATAAAGTGTGAAAGCACCTCACACACATTTGTGTATTCCCATATACCCTACACCAGTAATGTATACAGACAGGGAACTTTTACTATGTACATGTTAGGGGCTGCCATATCTTTGATCCACCAGCATGTGTTGGAGACTGAAGGTGGTGTGGAGGATGATGTACATGACCACCTCAAGCACCAGAGGAGGAGGAGAGTGTTCAGACCCAGGGTAACCTACCAGGGACTACATGATCTGGAGATAGTAGAGCATTACAGGGTGGACAGGGACACCCTACAGCAACTTGTGGAGCTGTGCCGGCCACGCCTCAGAGCCAGAATAAACAGAGGGGAACCCATCCCAGTGGATACGAAGGTATCTGTAAGCCTGAGAATACTAGCTACAGGTACCTTTTAAAGTTCAACTGGGGATATCATGGGAATCTCACAGGCATCAGCATCCAGGGTACTACACCAGTTCCTGGATGCCATGTTACCACATGCCAATGAGCACATATACTTCCCCCGAATACAGGAGGAGTTGGCCAGCAATATGCGTCTCTTCCACCATGTGGCAGAATACCCGGAGGTACTGGGTACAATAGACTACACGCACATACACATCAAGTCACCAGCCGGTGAGCAGGGTAGGCGCTACATAAACCACAAGGGTTACCCCTCCATCAACTGCCAGGTCATGTGCAATGCCCAGGGCATTATCATGGATGTGTGTGTGCTGGCAGCCCTGGAAGCTATCACAACTCCCACATCTGGCATGCCTCACAGCTGTATCAGTTATTTGCCATGGGGGACATCCCAAATGGCCACCTGGTGGGGGATGCTGGCTATGCACTGGAACCATGAATGATGACTCCCATCAGAAATGCACACACACCCAATCAGGAACGCCATAATGAGGCACACACACAAACCAGAATGGTCATAGAGCATGTGTTTGGGATGCTGAAATCACGATTCCATTGCTTGGACATGTCTGGTGGAGCCTCGCAGTACTCTCCAGGCTCATGTGCCCACCTCTTCATAGTGTGTGCCATGCTACACAATATAGCCCTGCGGAAACAGCTGCAGCAGGGACAGAATGGTGAAGGCCCTCACAGCCCACCACCATTGCCAAGGGCCCCACAGGCACAGAGGTACTCAGATCATGAACACCCTGAGCCAGACCCAGTAGGCAGACGAAGGCATGCCCAGTATGCCCATGCCTTGGCAAATGGGAAATGTATAGCACACACACTGACAGTGTAGGCACCTAGGGACTGACACCTTTCTCCACCTGCACACACAGTAAAAATGGATGGCACACACACAAGACTGCCTGTAAATTGTCATGTATAGGCAGTCTACTGTGTGCAGCCAACATAGGCAGCCCTCAACTATTGCACACACAACTGCCATTGGCACAAGGTAAGTCAACACCTGAACAGTAAATTAATCTATTAGCATATGCAGATACTGTATGTATAGATTCATAGGTAGGTACTTGGCCAACTGCCAGAGGCCATTCATAAGGTCAGCCAAAATGTGTCAGCTTTTGCCACCCCATTGATTCATTAACTGTCCCTCTGTGGAGCAGAGCCAATGGCTGGATACCTGGGGTGCATCTACTGTTCCCCATCCACCCTTCAAGGTTTCTCTTGCAGAGTGTTAGTGAGGTGCTCTGTATAATGTAGTTAGGGATGTTGTTCCAAAGTATGGGGAGTGTCTGTGACAGGAATCTGTCCCTCCAGCATCTTCCAGTTATTGTTGTGGCAAGGTTCAGCTCACTACAGTGTGTGGCTCATTCTGACATGGATTCCCATAGGTGGAGCATATCCATTAAGCCTGGGTTCGACATAGCTGTGTTGGCCAGTGGACATCATCTCTGAGTAAACGAGATGCCACTTAGTAAAGCAGGAGTTTATTCAGTCTGGCTGCATAGGCCATATGTTGGAGGCCAGTATTCCCCTTGGTGAGGTACATTCGTGGACCCCCGAGCTGTTGGACGTGTCTTCTGAGGTACATCCCACATGGGTTATTATACCCTATGATGGGACTGATGAGTGATGAGTAAAGGGGTACTATAACCCCAGTATGTCTAGATGGGAATACTTTAGTAATCAGATGGCCTACATAGAAAGATGTCCTAACTACTGTGGAGATATGATTGTCAAAGGGGAGATCACTATCTACCTTAGTCCCCAGATACCCCATTACCTCATCTGTATTAAAGTGTCTGCCACTTATTTGTTAATATGTGGATGCCAATTCCACATAGAATGACCATGCAGTTAGTGGCACTTGGGTGAAGGCCATGTCGTTGGCACCCTGTGATGTTCTCTGTGAGGCCCCTTGAGGGATGTCTGTGTCAGCTGGACTATCAATCATGACTCCCAGTTCACAGTCATTGCCAAACATGGTCTGCCATAGTCCACCTGTGTTTGCCTGTACCTCTGAGATGTATATGCCAAACAGTAAGGCTCCCAGGACTGAGTCCTGTGGGACACCAGTCGTGACTGTTCAAGAGTTGGACCTGGAGACCGCTAGTCGCACCATGTGGGTTCTGTGTGTAAGCCCACTGGCAACCCAACCTGTGATGTATGGGTGAATGTACATGCTGGTGTGTTTATTAATAATACCTGAGTGGGGCATGGTGTCAAAAGCCTTGGTGAGGTTCAGGTAGTATGCGTGAACCACCTCCCCCATCATCTATCATCTTGGTGACTGTATGTAAGACGTCAAACAGGTTCAGTAGGCATGAACTGCACTCAACCAAGCTGACCTGGGTTGGGTTACATGTTCAGAGGTTACCAATGTCATTGTTAATGAGCGCCATGAGGATGCGAACCATACCATTGCAGACCAGGCTAGTCAGGCTTATGGGGTGGTAGTTAATATGGTCAGTTGTGATTCCACCTTGATGGAGTGGAATAACCGTTGCCACTTGCCATTGCATGGGCATGTAACCAGAGGAGAAGCTGAGGTAGGAATGCTTAATTAGGTGGGGGGCAGGTTGTCTTGTACAGTTTGCAAGATGCAGTATGAGTCAACATCTGCCTCCATTGACGCCGCTGTGTTCTGCTGTTAGAGAGGGCCATTCCCACCTGTGTGTCTCTGATGGTTGGGATACTGTACCTTTCGGGTAGTGTTGTGGGCTCTTTAGGGGGTGAAGTATGCACCAAATGTATCTGCAAGGATGTTGGCAATATCAGTAGGTTCAGCATATTTTGTGCTATATTTCACCAGCACAGTCCAAATCTGTGTCCCCACGTAGATCCTTGACATAGCCAAAGGCGGCTTTGTGGTTATCTTTTGAATCCTTGTGTATTCTCCTGTTGATGTTAGCCTTGGATGATGTCATGAGGGACCTACATATCATACTAATAGTGATCATGGATGTCTGCCCTTTGTGGGATTTGCTGTGTGTCTGGAACACTGTCCTACTTCTGTAACATAGCCTGTTTATTGCAGAGGTCCACCAGACCAGTGTCCTTGTCTAGGAGGAGTGAGTCTTGGTTTACCAGTGATGGCACAATCCATACATCCATGTAGGTGCTTATAGACTGCATTTGTAAATCTGTCTGCATCTTGAGTAGTGTTTCCTCTTAGCGTGGGGGCTGTGAAATCCCCCACCCCTGTCACTAGTAGTGTAAATTTAGCTGTAGGAAAGGTATATACTGTGGTATCCTTGGGTGGGGGAGATGCTAGGGTGTGGAAACAGTGAATAGTTCATGATCAGATCTAACCAGTGACCGGTTAACCTCCACTGTGGTGCACCTATTGCCCATGTTGGTGATGACCACATCTAGTAGTTTCTACCCCACATTAGGGAGGTTACCACCTGATACAGGGCATATGAGGTGATATATTCCAGGAAGCGTTGGGCCTGGAAGTGAGTACCAGAGTACGTTTTCCAGTTAATGGTATGGTAGTTGACATCGACCAATGCCAGGGTGTGCATTAGGACTGTCATGTTCTCCACTGTCTCCAGGTGGAGTGGAGAGCCTGGGTCATGGAGGGTGATCCATAGCAGGCCACATTTCACATTGCAGTTGTGGCTGATATTAGCTGCACATGGATGATCACAGAGGTATCATGCTGCCCAACTAACCTGGAGGTGTAGGTATCCCTGATGAATATGGATACAGCCCCTCCATGTCTGTCAGTCCATGTTCTGTGGCTGAAATGCATGGTATGGGTTGTAGTCTGGTAGAGCTGGTGTGCTCTCAGGACCCTTAAGACAGATTTCAGTTAATGCACAGATATTGATGTTGTCCATCCTGAGGAGTGCTGTGAGTGCATGCATGTTGTGATCACAACCCCTGGTGTTGAATAGCATAACCCTCATTGAATCTGCTATTGTGCTGTTTATGGAGCTGGTATTCACCTTTGAGACTCTCTTAAATGAGGCACCATGGGGCCGCCAATTGCATTGGCCAGTATTCCAAAGCCTAAGGCTGACACATAGGCCGGTATGATATCATTGCATGCATGTTCCCCATCTGTGCTTGTTTTTCATCTTCCCTGTAGGTAACCTACTGGTAAGCAATAAAAAGCCTTAAACATATACAAGTCTTCTAGATTCTAAGATAGGCTTTTGGGGTGACTAAGTATCCGTGTTCTGTATGTTCTTGCTGTACTCAACTGTTTCCTGACTGCATGGTGATTTCTCACTGTATATTGTGATCTGAAGGTCTGTTTATTCACATATTATGGTTGTGATGGCCTGCACATTAGAGGTTCACAGATAGCCTACTACCTATCTGCCCAAGGGAAATTAGAAGCATAGCTACAGTGTGTTGGCTTTCCCCACACCATTGATGAAGTAACTGAGCCTCTGTCAAGCATAGCCAATGAAGCAATTCCAGGCAGAGTTGCTAGAAGCTGCTGAAGACTGGAGTTGTGGAGGGTGATAGAGGCACTTAGTGATCTAAAGAGGGCATGTTAATGTGACAATTTAACACCATTCAATTACCCCAACAGGTCTTGCAGCTATCAGACCTGACAGGCTCCCCACCCCCTGGCTGTATGGTTCTGGGGCACATGATCCCAGGGGTGTATAGCCTGTTACCCATTCACACAGCAAGGTTTCCCTTGAAGTGTGTCAGTGAGGGGCTATGCCTAATGTAGCTAGGAATGTAATGTATTGTTTCACAGTACATTTGTTATATGTTGTTATTTCAAGAATACGTGAAGCTCAGTGAGTTTGGGGGCCTCCGCCCTTTGCTTAGCCTAGCTTATACACAGAAATCATCTAAATAGGAAACAGGCTGAAGCAACATTAATGTTAACAGCGTAATGGTTACACTGTTGACATTAACAGTGTAACCATTACACTGTTGACATTAACAGTGTAATTTTTACAGCATCCGCATAATATCTGTGCATTCGAGGTTACAATCCTGATAAAGGCAGGGATGTTTATCATGTGCAAAAGTATACCTTAACCACAGCTTGCATATATAGGTAGTAATCATCTGTATAATAAACATTCGAAACACCCATATAAACCCATGTGTGCTGGAGAGTACAGTCAACAGAGAATGTAATGTTATGTCAGCACATAGTGAGATTTTACGTCACTGACATGTATATATCCAGAGTAGTTAGCGGATGTGGCCGTGTTTGCGCGCACAGGTTATACGTTACAAAGTTTGTTTAACTGTGTTTAACCGCTGCTATAATGTCACACAAACACTTTTAAACATGTTTACAACTGCTTAATTGAGCCTTATTCTGCAGTAAAAAACATTTGTAAAGCATCACAGGTGTCGAACCCTGGACCATGCACACTATAGTCATGGGACTTGCCACTAAGCCATCCAATGTGTATACATGTTTCATGGTCTTGAGACTACACCTTATACCATATTCATTTCACTGTAATGATCACAAATGGGACAGTCACTTTGTGTACATATGTACAGTACATTGTAATGTACTGTAGTTTGTGAACCAACACATTCCAGTCTACATATGTATTACTGTTACAAACTAATACGAAATATATATATATATATATATATATATATATATATATATATATATATATATATATATATGCGCATGTCAGTGATGTCTGCACATATATATATATATATCTATATACATATATATATATATATATATATATATATTATACAGTTACATCATTAGCCATATATATAAACATCTATGAACACACTTTGTGACACAGAAGCACTCCAAAGGAATTGGAGTGTACACAAAACACATGCAGCTCTGGTATTATAACAATTAATATTAACCTAATTCACCATAGAAGGGGTGGTCGTTGTGTATGTGAAGATTGGGGTGAGGGAGGAATGATGGGTAATGCAATCATGCATGAAAGAGGGCCTGGTTCGGATGTCCAAAAAGTAAACTAAAGGGATATACATGGAGTATGGGGACAATATAAAAAGGACACAAAGCAAGAACCTTTCTCATTCATAATACACCCTGTCATGTCACATTGCAGCACCTAATTTCACAAACATATGAACATTAACATGCATCAGACATATGTACAACAAATGACTATCCCATTTGTTTTCAGTAGTGAGGAATGTCTGTAGTACAATGTATATTCTAAACACCACAACATCTGTACATATCGCAGATGCCTTAGTGGTAAAGTCAGTGACTGTGTTGTTCATGGTCCCGGGTTCAAGACTTGCAAGGGCTGTTAGGTTATCTTGAGGGCCAGAAAAAGGACTTTTGGATGCAGGAGGATTAAAGCACTGTTAAGCAGTTGTAAGCAGGTTTCCTCGTGTTTGCACGATGGTAAGCAGTGCTGAAACACGGTAAACGGAGAAGCACTTCACACGTTTAACCTTTGCTTAACATCGCGCAGACCATGGGTAAACCTGCTCACAACCGCGTAAATGTGTGTTATTCACACTTTCCCTACCAGTGCCTACTCTGAGAGGTAAAATAATAACACCTTCCAGGAGTAGAACCCGCAACCATGTACTCCATCCTCAGAGTAACCTAACACTAAGCTACCTGGGATGTACCTATCCCAGTTGTGTATGCAGACAGGAGACAGGTTAAAACACAAAAGGGAGCAATGCTTTGAAATAGAACAACCCACCATATACCCAATTAAAGGTGTATGCTCATATACATATATATATATATATATATATATATATATATATATATATATATATATATATATATATATATATATATATACATATATATATATATATATATATATATATAGAGAGAGAGAGATAGAGACATGTCGATATATACAGGTCTACATATATATATGTAGATATATAGATAGGTTAAAAACATCTACACATCTATGGAGGATACGGATAAACATATGCAATAATGTATATATCTATATACATACACACACACATATATATATATATGTATATATATATATATATATATATATATACACACACACACACACACACATCTATATATATATATATATATATATATATATATATATATATATATATATATATATATATAGATACATATATATATATATATATATATATATATATATATATATATATATATATATATATATATATATATATATATATATATATGTCTACACATACATACATGTCTGTAGACAGCATCCGAAGTGGTCATATCTGAGTATAACATGGACCATAGCAATCACACATTCAGCACCCCCCCAAACAATATGAACATAACATATGAAGAGTATATGCCAGTACACTATTACAAATATGTTCTTTGGGCACAGTCACCAACACAACTGCAATGACTGCAAATATCCATGACAGAATTACATAGACAGCTTTCATTTTGCAAAACTTTATTACATTCCGATGTATTGCCAAAAGGATTCAAGGACTAACAGTACCTGCATGCTATACAGGAAGCATTTAATAGTGCCTTAATGAATCAGCCTGCAATTACCATAGTATTAGTCCACTAAGGGATAGGTGTTCATATAGGGAAAGAACACCCACACACATATAGACATTGTATAAAACGGGTTCCTACACACCTGCATGTGCTATGTACACCCATCAACATCTACTCCACAACCAAAATAATTACATCGATACATGCTGTCATACCATAACCAATTATGCAACTACTATACAACATCTGCTGAAACCTTAACATACCTGGACACAGACACATTAACATGGCCCTATGTGAAATAGTTGCCTTTATACAATTGAACAGCTGCTGATGTAACAGGGTTTGTATGAACTAATCCCATTTCAGAGGGTTGAAAGGTTCATACTCCAGGAAGTGTTACAGAGTACTGATTATCAGCACAGTATGATACACAGTAACACCAAACTTAATATGTCTGGTAAGCACACTGTATACCCCCTAACATTATATGCATAGCTATGCAGCCTTGAGCTGGTGAAACAACCTGGCCAGACTGAAGCATATGCAGATGTATTAGGTACAGACAAACCCTGCACAAGTAGCAATGTTCAGAAATATAACAGCAGTACTCACATTTAAACCAAATCCTCTAGGCATTGCACACAATATATTACTGTTCATCTCCATACAGCTGTTGCAATAGATTCCAAAAAAAAACCTTCCACGCTGTCTTCCTCACAAGCAAGACAAAGGGACAACACCCAAGTGGAGTACTCAATTATACTCCACTGTAGCCATGGTATTGGCTAAGGCAGTAGCAGCGCAGCTGATGTGCATGTAATTAGCTACTAAGGAACACCAATTGGTCATCAGGATAGCACATGTTACTGATCTTAACTATAAAAGGTTGCCTTGTCACACATTCAAACCATCTGTATCTACCTGTAGGGTAGTACAAAACACTGAAAGATGAACCGTAAATGAGTATTATACTAGTTAATAACACCTCAGATTACTAAGACAGTATGTATAACATGTAGTATGTCTGTGTATGTAGTACCTGTACTGTAAGAATTACAATGTAATCAATGCATATAGTGGAAATAGCTATCTTGTAGCAATGCATTGTTGAGCAGTAGTAATGCTTGTAGTATTCTATGTGTGTACTGCTGTAGGTCACACGGCAAACTCCGCATACACCACAAAGAATGATACGGGCTTGGAACCCACCAATTCGTTTCCAGCTACTGTCAGTGTCAGGATTGGTCCAACAAGTATGTGCTATAACAGGGGATAGTATATGTCGATATATTGTAACAGTCAACGTATGGATGGGTGTATAAGTAAGATGAACATGTTAAAGGTGGGCTGACCGTGCAAATATGGTGTGCATTGTGGGATATTGTGCCAATAACTGTGTAATGTACAGTATATTAGGCAGAACTGTACTCTGTTCTACATAGCAGTTCTGTTATGTTATGCAAACAGTAGTTATGTCTATTGGCAATTACAATACTCAATGACAGGATACATAGCATTTTTATTAATCTGACAGATTAGCAGCATGATAGCAAAGATAATTGGAAGAGCCAGGTAACTATCCATGCACATAATGCATGTAATATCCACCTCTCTACCATCATTTGCAAGCAATAACAGCTGTGCATGTGTACATGTTATGCAAATGTGTACTGACCCTTGTTACATGGGTGGGCCAAATGGCTATGTGCACGCCTACATAGAGTGGATAATGAGAGTACAGAGACACTGGTTGAACTACCAGGTTTGTGTAGTCCAACTACTCATTGCCAACCTAACAGCCGCCTGCACATACTGTATGTAAGGTAGTGCACAGCACTGGTAATGAAACAAGTTGCATATCATCTATGACTCCAGTGTAACATCTGCAGTAGGAGTGTAAGATGTAATAGACAGCTGCCTATGTGTAATAGCCGCTTCATAGGTGATGGCATGCACTATCTGATTATATCCTGATCATGTTGATAGTGGCATCAGAGTCAATTGATACATGACTCTGTTTGGAGAATGGGTGTCTGTGCCCAACAGAGCTCATGGTCCTGGTGGATATGTGAGTATATACCCAGAGAAGGAAACAGACCTGTAGACACTTGCATCATCTGTAAACAACTAACAGTATGTGATGTGCTCCTCAGAGGAGGATTGCTGCTAAAGGTAGCTACAATGTTTCTGTAATAACCAGTGTTGTCACGTCCATAACACAAATATTTACATGTGAGCATCACTGTCTAAAACATCTTCATAGGCAATACATAAACTAAATACAGTACTTGGTACTTGTAGTACTGAATGCTCATACAGGCATGTCCACTAGTCAGCTACTGGTGTTTACTAATTTCAGCTTTGTGTATGTGGCCATCCTGGGAGAATGTAATCTCTATGCCATGTACACTGCCAGACCCACCTAACACCACACCCCACACATTGTTTGGGATGCAGCTACAGAGGTAATCTGGAAGGCAGCCTAGTCTACAGCCATGACTGGACTGGACAGTCATGAGGTGTAGGTTAACACATGCAGCTCATCAACACAACCAACACATACCCTTACCAGAACACATTAAGGACACCCACACACACTATCAGAAATCACACACATTCACAGACGCGTCTAAGTATCTGGCCAAACAAGTGACCCCCCCAAGCAGGAAGAGACAGACACCAAAATACACAAACTGTATGACATAGTTTGCATAATTGTGCCACACCTCTGAATACGTGACTGGAAACATGCTCAACAGTTCTCATTTGTGAATGCAAACTCTAGAACTATGTTACACACCAACCTATATGAAGGCATACATACTGTCAGCTGCCTGCCTGCCATGATTAGCCACATACTCATACACTCAGACCACCTTTTGAACTATACACATGGCTCTGGCATATTCCATGTTGTTGTGCAGGACCTGTGATGCAGTAGCCTGGACTGCATGAAAACACATGTAGGAACTGTCAGGTCTTGTAACCCATGCAGGTATGTCCCAAGGCCTGGGTAGCATTCTGCCATTGGCCAGAATGTTACTGCAGTACAGGGACAAAAGGATTGCATTCCACAATTGTCTAGTGTAGTGGTGCATGTCAAAGGGTATCCAGTATCTGTCATCCTGGGATAACATGGTTGACAGAACATGATGCTTTGCCAGACAGGGCCTGCACCTGTCACCCCTGGGAATCTGGATACTGCCTAGGGATCATGCTTCCCCTATAGTGCCTTCATCATGTACAGTTCAAGTGAGGGTCCACTGTTGTTACAGGGACAGCCAAGCAATAAACTGTGGGTCTCACTACACAATGTTATATGACAGAAACACTGTACAGACACACATATGTCAATCCCTAACATGGAGAACATATCTGTGCAGTGGCTGAGACATGTTTCAACACTCTGGAGAGCACACCTGCATGACCATGTTATAACACATACCTCACCATTTGCCCTTTATCCTTTATTGGAACACACCAGCCGCAGGTGTGTCCATATTCCTGAAGGATATGTACACCCCCACGCTAATTGTACTTGCATAACATCAGATGCATTATGCTGAGCAACTACCTTTGTGCCAAAGTGGAATTCTAAATGCACCTTGAGATAGATCACTCACCAGGCCGCTGACTTCACAACTGTCATAATGTGCTGTAATGGGGAAGATTAGGTCTGTGACAGAACCATAATAATGGCTACTCTCAACTATTCCATTATGAACTGGGAAGACTCCTCATGTACCAACACCTGCACTCAATGCATGTTGGATTCCATCTACCCCACTGACCTGGATCACAGTAGTCACACAAACAGGGCTAACAGTAGGCTACACATAGTTAGTCTCTAATGCCAATGTTGTGTTTCCTAAGAGTAGAGTGGTGAGTATCATGGCACCCATGCAGATGGACAATGCATGTGCAAATGCTGAATCCTACACAAATGAACCTTAAGCAGTCACATATGTGCAGTGATTGTGCCATTGAAACAGAACCAGGATTCAACCCAACACAAAGAAGTAGGCAAACTGGTGGTACCATGCTTTAAACTGTACCACAGAAGGTAGTAACTGTTGCAAGAGTGAACACACATGAGAGTAGGTGATCCCTGGTCAGCCACAGTAAGATGTGGATACACCATATAAAACCATGCAAGCTACTGTGAAACTAATCAGCTACATATTATGAGGCCAAGCACAGAGCATTCTATACCTGTGTCATTAATCATAATGGCAACGACAAGACCTGCTGTGCTGCACAGCACTATGGCATGGGAAGTACTGCACCTACAGAAATAGCACGCGTTCATCCAGATAGGGTCTCAGAGAACCTAAACCCATGCCCACCCCCCAAACAGGTACACTTAGTAATATATCCATCTACATTACAGGGCCCCTGTACTAATGACTCTGCAGGTACAAGCTGCACTCTCTAAAGCCATACATACAGCTTTCATGGGACCTGTCAAAATCCCAGGGTGTATCCTACACAAATGTAAGAACATTCAGCTATCCACATACACATCATGTTCAATCATAGCACCATGTCAGGCTGTGCACACATGGAATGGTGCACAGCAACAGTTATCACACCCCACAAAGGGGGAGACACCATTGATAATGGAACATAGTGCACAACTACCCTGCTGAGTCTGGTCTGTACGGCCATAAACCATGGTCAATGTATTTGTTGCACTCGGTACAGATGTAGATGACAGTAGGGTTCACACTGCATATCATGACCTTGCCAGGTCGTAAGACACCATCACCCATACTGTGTTCCAGCTACACTCAGTAAACTAGGTGTATATTCCTATGTCACAGGAGTGGTTGGCAACTGGACTGCTGGCAGAACCAACACTACAGAAGGTGTCTGACTAATACATGCATATCAAACCAGTGCCAGCCACAGCAATACAGGGGACATTCCTGGTACTCCCCCTCTTTGTTAGCTATACCACACAGACTAACACAGAAGGCATCAACCTATTGATGTTTGCAAATGACTATGAACTAGGAGCAACAGTCAACTCAATGTGTGCTGCATTCAACATACAGAAGGGCCTTAGTGTGTCAGATGTGTGGTGTGAGATGTATGGCCACAATCTGACAGCTAAGTATTGCATTGTCATCCCCTGTGTTACAAACCCTGTACCCATTAACTACCACCTAGGTCAACATAATGGCAACTGTGTGTATGGGATGCAGCTGGACAGTACTTCCCTTTGATAGTTACTTTACCACAAAAGACAGGTAGTCGTATGTGGCACCCCTAATCATGACAGGGTGCCATCCAGGAATATAGAGATAACTGCTCAGCCATACTCAACACCCATGTGACCCATAATAGATCACATATTTCCTTTAAGGGTTATTGCCCATGTGTAGATGGTCTACACTGCCCTTTCCAATCACTAGCTGCACTATGTAGCATGCAGCCTACCCTGAATAAAGCCATGTCCAACCCAGAGGTGTTGGATATGCTACACTTAACACATCCCAATCCCAAATAAACACATACGTCATGGACATCCACCTTTCTAGTACAAGGATCACAACATGCCTGACAGATCTCTGTCCCATACACTTAATATACTCTTGCCATACTATGCATCCCTGTCCAGAGAAGCTGCACATCGCCCCTCTCTGTGACATGGTGTGATGACTGCATGCCAAATATATCAGTAACTATGTGTATCAGTTCTGTGGCACTGCTTGAACTGGCCACTGAAATTTACCTGTCTGTTGCCTACAGCTAGGTAACCTGTCTGCCTAGGCTCATAAATGGCCCAGGGCATATAGCCTAGCAGATCACTATGACTGTACATGCTATAGTTGATATCCAACCTTGCAAATACCATCAGGCTAGCTATTGTCCCATGTGTTACACATGTGCAACACAGGCAATACATGACAGGATACTACACAGCTGTACAGTGCCATGTAGATGTATATGGCAAAACACATACATGCTTGCAAGTCTGCAGGGTCACAGGTCATGTCCCTAATGGCTATGTATGACTATATATGTAACATATACACAGCATTAAGGTTGATTGCATCAATGTGAACACATCCAGGCATGTGCTGATAGATAAAGACACCAGTACAGGCAAACAGACATGCCCACATCAAGACAACATCCACATGGTGTATGAGCAATGTCATCACATGACACACACATATATGGCGATAACATCACATCACCAGTAGGTGTCAAATGTGTGTGACTTATACATGTCAGTGGTGTTAGTGTCATGTAGATTTGCAAAGATGTATTTGTAATCTTAATAAATGTGATACACATGTATGTTCAGCTGTACTTCTGTACTTCTCTGTGAGTTACTGTGACCTGTCTCCATCATTATGTCTTCCAGGTATGCCACGTAGCAGGCTGCCGGTGTACAGCCATTTGGAGGATGAGATCCTCGTCCCATACCTCCTTGACAACCATACAACACTCTTCAGCCATGTGCCACAGGATGCACAGCAGCGGGGTGCCCTATGGGAGGAACTCTGCAGGAGGATAAATTATGTTGGCGGTCACAATCGCACCTATCAGCAGGTGCACCAACCTTGCACTGACTTCATAAGATGGGCAAAACAGCATGCTAATGCAATCGCCAGGGAACAAGGTGCAACAGGTAGGGGGCCACTCACCCAGCCCCCACTCACATGTACCGAGGAGCTTCTGGCCAACCTGGGGACACCTGCAGACCTCCATCCACAAGCTTTAGCTGGTATTGTGGAGGTGGATGTCTCTCAACCACCGAGCCTGGAGTTACCTGGTAAGTCACTACTGCACATAAAACACAATTATATTTCACATAGTTACATGTGTTACTGTACAGTATGTAATGTAACATCATATGCAAGGCATGTATGCACACATGCCACATACTATAGTCTGCTACTCTATGTATGGACAGATATGCATACTCCATAGTATAGTGTATTGTACTGGCTTATGTGCTAACATGGACATTGCACCCTGTAGCTATCACACAGGTGTGGATAATGATCTTACTGCTGTGACACTCCTGTTTAGGAACCTCTGGCATTTTGCAGTGACAGCAGCCTGTGTCAGGTGAGATTGTTCTTATTTACCAGGCTTGATAATGCACGGAACATATTAATTGGATGCTATCTGCCATAACACACGTACACATAATGTATGGAGGTCCTGTTAATAGACGCTGGTCAGACTTGCAATGCATCACACTGTTTACCTATGTGAAACAATTGAAGACTATATGAAACACCTACACTAATCCTTCCAAACTGTCACTGCCAGATGTGTCAACAACAGTGAATACATACAATGGTGGAGGTGTGTTCCACTGCAGGGACAGGTACTACATATCAACATTACACATGTTGGGAATATGAACAGCTGTACAGAGAGCATACGTGTGCAAACACTCTACATGTGTTGGAGCTGGAGTATGACCAGCCCACAGGATACACCCTTGTGGAGTATACGCTTGCTATGAATGTCACACAATGTCATGTGCTATCAGACATGTCCATGACATGTAGTGGGCTGACTGCAACACTGCTCAACTATCCTGCAAAACATGTCTCACATCCCATACATACCACCCTTTATCTGCATAACCCTGTCCTCAGTGGAGCATATGACATCTATGGGTGTATGTCATATGGGATAACATTGGCTTGTGAAATAAGATGGCCATCACAACCACTAGACAGTACATGTGTACACATGGCCATGGGGGATGGCCAGAGACATGAAGCAAAACTCACAGTAGAAGTGATGTACATGTGTGTACACCCTGTTGTACATTGGCTTGACACAATACAACTATGGCCTTTGTGTAATGGTGATATTGCAGATGTGAAACACTAAACATCATACAGGCCTGTGCACAGCTTTTGTAGGCATAACATGAAACCACCACATAACATGTCTTGAACATCTTGAGTGTGTCACGACATGGAAGCATTCAGCTGTACAGTATCCAAATACATACATGTGTTGCACAACATACACATACATCCACATCAAGCTACAGATACAGTACATTCACCTCACTGGTGTCAGACATCACTGTCATGCCTGCTCCTCATGTGTGTGAGGTACACAGATGGCATGTGGGACATAGAGTACTGCTAAGTTAGCCATGTTTGGGCATAGTTGCCAGGCATGAGTAATATGGTTTCAGATGTGCAGGGGTGTCATCTGTATACCCCTCTGTGACCTGTGTCACACATTCCACATTAGGGTTTAGTGTGTATACACCTCAGTGAAGTGGGTCACATTCCACATTAGATATGTATTGTATGTGAACATAGTCATGGCTATGAACTGTGTCAGTAGCTCACACTGTATAGCAACTGTAAAGCCACATGATGCCCTGCAATGGCTATGCACATCAGCTCAATGTGCAGTATGTCCCTGCATATTTGTAGGGTGGACAGACAACATTGCATCAGCTGAAGGCCCATGTTAGTATAACATGTCCCTGCATTGGGACACGATTACCGTACTGTAGACTGGAAAGGACACTATTGTGTTACACATGTATGCATGTCATTCAACACGTCAGCAGAAGACATGTCATACTACATGGGATTAGCAAGGTCATACGCCACACAGCAGACCAGTGTACTGTAAACCTGTGCTAGTCTGTGGCACCATTACAAAGTAGGGACAGCCATGTGAAACATGTGTGCACAGCCACATGCACAATGTCTACACTCAGCACATGGGTAGGCGGAATAATGTTGAACAGACATGCACTGCTTTGGGGGAGATATGCAAGCTAGGGCTCAGGCAAACATAGTATACAGTTGACATACCCTACTGCTCATGTCCTCACACATAGGGCCAGTGGCCAACACAAAGCAGCAGTGGCAGATGTACAAAGGTCAGCGATGGTCTGTTAACATATGGTGTATGTTGCACACACCATTGCAGTGCAGTGCAATGGTGCAAAGTGCATGCATTGTGTTGCAGGTATGGGGCATAGGCTACTAACACAAATGGTGCAATACAGGTATGTATGCTAACCACCACTATAACTGTGTAAGGTGCATGCCGTCTGCTATAACACATGCATGCTGTTGTGTGCAACTCGGGGATGTATGATAACTACCACTATAATTGTCTAAGCTGAAACTATAATTGTCTAAGCTGAATGCCATCTGCCATATCACCTGCATGTAGCGTGTGTGTGTGTGTGTGTGTGTGTGTGTGTGTGTGTGTGTGTGTGTGTGTGTGTGTGTGTGTGTGTGTGTGTCACTGTGTGTCTGTGTGTGTGTGTGTGTGTGTGTGTGTGTGTGTGTGTGTGTGTGTGTGTGTGTGTGTGTGTGTGTCTGTGTGTGTGTCTGTGTGTGTATGTGTGTCTGTGTGTGTGTGTGTGTGTGTGTGTGTGTGTGTGTGTGTGTGTGTGTGTGTGTGTGTGTGTGTGTGTGTGTGTGTGTGTCTCTGTGTGTGTCTGTGTGTGTGTGTGTGTGTGTGTGTGTGTGTGTGTGTGTGTGTGTGTGTGTGTGTGTGTGTGTGTGTCTGTGTCTGTCTGTCTGTGTGTGTGTCTCTGTCTGTGTCTCTGTCTGTCTGTGTGTGTCTGTGTCTGTCTGTGTCTGTCTGTGTGTGTCTCTGTGTGTGTCTCTGTCTGTGTGTGTGTGTGTGTCTCTATCTGTGTGTGTCTCTGTGTGTGTGTGTGGGGGAGTCTCTCTCTGTGTGTGTGTGTGTGTGTGTGTGTGTGTGTGTGTGTGTGTGTGTGTGTGTGGGCGGGGTTCTGTGTGTGCGTGGGGGTCTGTGTGTGTGTGTGTGTGTGTGTGTGTGTGTGTGTGTGTGTGTGTGTGTGTCTGTGTCTGTCTGTCTGTGCCTGTGTCTGTGTCTGTCTGTGTGTGTCTGTCTGTGTGTGTCTGTCTGTCTGTGTCTGTCTGTCTGTCTGTGTGTGTCTGGTATAACTTGTAATGTACAGTTCTTGTCTTCCCCTCACAGGTGTTGATGTAGGTGCGTTGCCCTCCTGTGGTCCACCTGATGTTAGTGTCCCCACAGACTCTAGCAGTGATGATGATAGTATGATTGAGGCACAGGCAGGGTTGTCAGGGGCTGAATCTGTGCCACTGGTTGCCATTCCATGTGTCTCCTCCTCATCGTCACACACAGTTCCCCTGCCTGCACATACCCCATCACCACTGGCCATAGATGAAGGACAGTTGGCGGGCAGTAGCATGGAACAGGGAAGTGTGGTGACTATGGAAGGTGTGCCTGCACACCATGATCCCAGTCAACAGACTGGTGATGTCCCACACAGGCATGTGCCCAGCACTGCTTGTAGGAGGTCCACTGGCCAACATGCCCCTGCAAGACAAACCATATCAGCTGGAGTCACCAGACACATGTTTCAGGCTGTAATGGAGGCACAGGCACATGCTGCATGGCACAACAGAGACGGTCTGAGGCTTCAGAGTGCTGCTGTCCGTTCATTAACTGACAACATCCAGGCACTTGCAAATGCTCACCATCATCTTGCAGATGTTTTGGATAGACAATTGGGTGACATGGTGGGAGTCCTTGACTGTGGCATATCAATCCTCGAGCATGGAATGTCTGTGGTGGAACATCTGGTGGGAGTGAGGCATCGGGCACGTGGACATAGGTCAGCTACATCACCTGTTGAAGGTCAACGTGAACATGCTTCTGCACATGCTCACTCCCATAGTGGCGGTAGCAGCAGCACCAGTGCAGCTGGTGCTGTGCAGTCCACACCAGGACACAGCAGACCATGTGCATGTGGTCCTGGATGGTCCCAACAGGGACACGATTCCAGTGGACATGTGTCATCAGACGGTACCCAATCTGGACCTCTGCCTGGTAGTACCTGTGCAACCCTGGCAGGTGCAGGTCATGTGGCCATGGCTGGACACCATGAACTGTGAAACCTGCCTTGTACAGTCTGCAGCTGTCAATAATACCCCTGTGTAGGCCAGCCACATGCCAGACCTGTGTGCATGCATACACACACACTGGAAACAAATGTAGGGCACCTCAACATACATACGCATAACATCCACACACTCCCAATGATATCATAGGCCCTAACACACACACATGATGTCATCCAATGGCACAGCCTAGGCCTCTGGCAAACATTATCACCCTGTGCATATGATGATGCCTGTGCCGCATTCCTGTCATCCACACCATCGGTGCAGGGACATGTTCATATGGTGTGATGCACAGGGTGAACATACTAGGTAGACAATTGTAGATTAATATTATTGAGTAGTGTTGACAGGTAGCAGACATACCATGTATTACAGATGTAGAAAGCATTTTGTATGTTTGACAGTATGTATCATGTGTAACAACACTAACAGCATGTTGATCTTGACTTTCTGCCTTCCTCATTCAGGTGTAGTTGCATGTGCCAGGGGATGTCGGTATTTGCGGGTGTCCCATATGTACATGTTGACTACCCACAGGTCAGTATGACAATACCTGCATGCACTTTGTAACTTCCACATCACAGTTATATTCTCCCATGTTTCAATTATGTTTACTGTTCTAATGATCCAAGAGCATAATAGCTGTGTAGTAAGCTACTGTGTTCAGGGCCATCACATACATAGTGGGTGACATCACAGGTATACTGACCTGCAGTGCTGAGGGTGTAAATGAGTGGTATGCCAGATGACAAGAGTAAAGGCCAGTGGAAATAGTGGCTTCTCATTGGGAAGTAGTAATGCCCATTGACATGACAGCATGCAAACACAGACACACCCACACACTCAGTGATTCACAGACACAGTAACACACACTCTGACACACACACACACACACACACACACACACACACACACACACACACACACACACACACACACACACACACACACACTTGCCAGTGTTTGGATGAGAGCCCCTGCCTATGTGCATATCATCATTATAGTACTACACAATTACAAGACGCACCACAGAGATCACACATGTACAGGTAGTTGGAATGGCCTAAGATCGAGGACATCAACAGGGATACTACAGTGTAGTGAGTGTATGTGGGGGGGGCATCAGTAGGCTATGTAACAACAGGTCACACCCAAGGGTGTACATGTTAAGTGGCAATTAGAATACCTGTCTACGATTGATGATATCAACAGGGATGCTAGATTGCATTGACTGGATGGGGGGAGGAGGCATTACAATTTCACTATGATAAAATACAGCCTCACTCCAGGAACAGGACAGACAGACACACACACACACACACACACACACACACACACACACACACACACACACACACACACACACACTGGCATTCAGAAAGATATACACCTATGTCACACACATACAGACACTTACATGTGTGAGGTTTAACCACCTGCCTATGCCTTTCTTTCTACACTTCACTCTGTACTGCTGTCAACAACAGTGTTCAGGAGAGTGATAACATGTGGGATGTATTCCCAACCATACGTGACATATATGGACACACACACCCACACGTGCCAGTACTGTGAATGAAATACCTGCCTATCTCATGATAGGTACTACAGAAGTACAGCACTATCACATCCAGTACAATGCTTACTGATTCTTTCCTTTGACAACTGTGCTGATATATGCACAATATATGCACAGGGGAGGTATTACTGTTACAGGTGTCATGAGTTTTGCCTTCAGTGTCACCCTTACAGCATTCTACATTGTCTTTCTTCCACTTCAATTAACAAAACAAAACAAAACTTGACCTTAGCAGTTACACAGGTTATTGTAGGACTGGCTGTAACACACCAGTGAGCTGTCCTCAGTAATCATTCATTTGCAAAGAAGCCCCACCACTTAGTAGTCATGTCCAAACATCTGTCCATACCTCATGTACGGCTTACTGTACTTAGAGCATATCACCATATACAGCTGGCAAAGTTGAGGCTGTATTGCAACAGCATGATGTACTAAGACAACAGTCACCTTCAGACATCAGACACTGCATACACATGGAATCTACACAAACACCAATACATGTACACATATGCGGTCTACATCAGTACGTGCACTAGCAGGTCAAGAGGATACATTCCACACCTTCCCCACTCCATGTGTGAAACATAGCCGAGCTTTACACCATAATGGATGTTGTATTCATGTACTGGTAGGACACCACCAC
Source organism: Protopterus annectens (assembly GCF_019279795.1). Classification (NCBI taxonomy): domain Eukaryota; kingdom Metazoa; phylum Chordata; order Ceratodontiformes; family Protopteridae; genus Protopterus; species Protopterus annectens. The sequence continues at coordinate 372,795,575 of NC_056736.1, read as the reverse complement.
TTTCACCAAGTAGCCAAGTGTACATATATTACAACAGCACATATCAGCGAGACACACACAGCATTATTCCATGTCATGCTCCCACAAACTGTTACTTGACAGTGCCATGGTGAAGCCAGGGCACTGTAATGGTCAACAGTGAGCACATCATATTTGCCACACACACCTCATGTTTACTGGAAGAGTGCCAGCAATGTGCTCTGTTAGAGCTAGGCAGTACACTCATTCAAGCCTGTGTGAGGTCTGTGGCTTGTAAACGTCTCACCCCAGCATGTACTAAGGCTAATGTCCAGACAGCACACAGCATGCATGGCTTGCAGTTGTTGACATGGGGTATATGTAGGAGCTGTGGCCACACATGGCTGTACATGTCATGAACATATCACCTGTGACTACTCAGGAACATACAGAGCAGAGCTGGGTTTCCCTGAGTCTGCCAATACAGGCCTTGTGTAGGTCCTATGGTCCTGTTATTTGGGTATGTTTGTAGGCTTGCATTAGGTGGACATGTCTAAAGACATACATGCCACATGGGGTGTTGTATGATATGATAGGGGTCATGGGTGACCAGTAGAGAGGGGTTATTGCCTCTTTCAACATAGATATCAAACCTTATGTACTATTAGCATGCTATCTGCCATGTGCATGTGTGTAATGACTGTAGCCACCTGTATGTAGAAAGGAAAACGAAAGCTATGGTAATGTAATTTATGCTGTATGAGTGTGGGATGTACATATCCAGGGCAGCTATGGTTAGGTCATATCCAACCATGAGGGTGTTGTTTACTGGTGTACAGCAACAGTCAACCGTGTTAATGCTGACAACATCCGAGGAACCCTGGTATGTGTACAACTGAGTTGGTTACAAACAGTGGTATTATTGCATTGCATAACACATTATGCAGCTGTGTCTGTACATGGGTACTTTGCACAATTGATGTAGGCCTAGGTACAGTCCACCAATCGAGGGTTATCTGGTGGTCTACCATACTATGTCATACCACATATGGATGTGTGTTGGTAGTCTGGGAACAAGGTGGTGGATGTATATGAGGATACAACCTAGAATGCAGCATTTGCCACTGTCACCTGTACCTGACTCATCTGTGATGCGTTATGTCGGAGTAGTGGTCTTTACTTGAGAGTAGCCTTTATGAATATGTATACACTACCACCTGGAATGGTCCATACCACTGTTATGGCCTACATGTCTGGATCTGAGTTATATGGTAGTAGTGCAATTGTGCACTACAGAGTCTTCAGCCAGGTGTTCCTCACTGCACAGATGTCAGTATTCCCCATTGTAGGTTCTACATTGAGCAAATGGATTTCTAAAGCCACACATCTAGCGCTGGTTAGCATAAGCATCCAATGCAATTGTCATGTAGGTGTCAAGGTGTTACTTCTGTATGTAGGACATTTGCCATGGAATTCAGCTATATGGGTAAATGTGACATAGGTATTATCCACACACATGTGTAACATGGATGCATGTGCTCTGTGTTGAAGGCTCGTCATTCGGTCATGACAGCCCGGAATGACAGACACTGGACAACCTCATAATAACAGCAGGACATTGGCTCATTGTTTTGGTCTAGCAGTTGCCACTCTTACCATGACATCACTGTGAGTGGCATTAATGTGCTTGGTAGCAAATGCCTCATGTAAGGTGATGGACAGCAGCAGAACTTGTGTATTTGACCAATGTGAGAAATACTTAGAGTAGCAGTCCTGCTAATAATGACAATGACTAACCCAGCTGGGAGAGGTCATCTTGACACCTGCATCTCAGTACTATTACACAAGGTGGCTCACATATTATGCTTGCACATGCCACTATTCCACGTTTAATGCCACTGTCCACAACCTGCTATCAATGTATGCCTTTCAGGGCAGCAAGGTGTGTGACACATGCTGTAGGTAGTATCTGCCTGTGTGACCCAGGTAACCTATTGTCCGTCACATCCACACATGCATGAATGTGTATACGTAACATATATATGTCAGTACTTCATGTACATGTATGCATATGTATCACACAGCACAGACACAGATACATCATTTACAGGCCACATACAGGTATCAGGTAGTAAACCAGTATGATGTGCATATATACTGACAGATAAGATGTACTTAGCTGTAAACCTGTGTGGTTACAATAGGAGTCCATTACAACGTGTTCTGTACATGTATCTGTTTGAGCATGCACACTATGGCCTTCAGTGGTTCGAATCAGAGTGCATCCCAAACAGCCCTGTGCTACTAAGTATATGAGTGTACCCAGTGCCACCTTGTGTAATTTGAGTCAGTGCATCCAACAAGCCCTTTGTTACTAAGTGTATGAGCATGCCCACTGTAACCCTGTATAGTGACAGTAGTTGACCATTCCACAGATGGCCATACTCTAGTTCAGATTCCTGTTGTGCTACAACTATACCTCTCAGGCCTACCTGCAGAAGATGATGTGTCTTGTTTGTGCATACAGGTTGTAATGGACACCTACTGTAAACACACAGGTCTACAGCTATGTACTTCATGACTGTTAGTCTCCCTGTTGTTGTCCACAATCTTAGAAGGGCAGTCTGACTGCCTTGGAATGTGTAATCTCTGTGGCACATCTCGTTACTGTGTAGTACTGTAATAGTGCTCTGTAGATAGGCAGGAGTTCTGAACCCACCACTGGCAACTGTGTGCGTGTGTTTGTGTGTCAGCAAATGGCTGAGTGTGTTTGTAAGTGTGTGTGTGTGCCAGCAAATTCCTGAGTGTGTGTGTCAGCAAGTGGTTGTGTGTGTGTATTTGTGTCTGCATCCTGTCATGACAGCAGGTTTTGCTGCATTCCAAAGAGATCCTTTTGCACTGGCCTTTATACTTGTCAGCTGCTAAACCTCTCTCTTCCCCCCTCCCCACTGCAAGTAATCGGTCCTGTGATGTCACCCAGCTCAGAAGTGGAATCAGAGTAAGTGTAATTGTATGTGTTCTGTGGCACATACCCCAACTGCATACCACTGTACTAGTTACCTTTACATAGGCAAGATGTGTATGCACAATACTGGCAAGTGTGTGCATGCTTGTGTGTGTGACTACAGGCATACACATGTGTAATGTCTTTTAGCACACCATGGTAGCCATCTGTAGTGACCGGTGTCTACAAAGTATTACATAGTTAGGAATGGTAAAGAATACACAGTCAAGCACAACTACAGTTGGGTATGTTATTTTCCTGTGCCACTGTCGAGCAGTAACACAGAAGTGGTCGCTGGGGTGTAGGTCCATACCCATCATTCCCCCACCCTAACTCCACAATACCCGGGGAAGATTATATTAGCCATCACTCCCTACCCCAAATGCCACATACACAACAACCATCCCTTCTCTGGTGAACTGATTATGATTTAAATGTTATAACACAAGAGATGCCTCTGTTTTGTGTACACCTCAGTTCCTTTGGAACCCTTCTGTTTCACAAAGGGTGTTCAGACGTGTGTAGATATATATATATATATATATATATATATATATATATATATATATATATATATATATATATATATAGATATATATAGATATATCTATATATATATATATATATATATATATATATATATATATATATATATATATATATATATATATATATATATATATATATATATATATATATATATATAATATATATATATATATATATATATATATATATATATATGGCTGTGTCTGTGTATATGCATATATAGATGTGAGTACACATCCCGTAGGTGCATATATATATATATATATATATATATATATATATATATATATATATGTGTGTGTGTGTGTGTGTGTGTGTGTGTGTGTAGTCATGACAGTTGTACAGATGTAGACTTGTCTTTGTTGTTTCACAGATTACAGTACATTCAAGGGTACTGTACATATGTACACAAAGGGACTGTCCCATTTGTTTTCAGTACTGTGGAATACCTGTAGTAGGATGTGCATTATAGACTCCATGCAACTTGTATACAACCCAGATGGCTTAGTGGTACATCCAGTGACCTCAGTGTGCATGGTCCAGGGTTCAAGACCTGCAAGTCTTGTTGACATTGTCAATTAGGACTGCATAAGGCAGTTGTAAGCAGGTGTAAATGTGTTTTTGTGACAGTAAGCAAGCGGGTACATGCAGATAACATACATACAACTCGCAGTACACTTGGAATGTCCTTCTTTGGCAATCCTGCTGATGTCACCCACCTAGGAATACACCTCTAGGACTGCTGTAACCCAGTATTCTCCATAACGCGTGCTGTAACTTCGTATTGCTGTAGTGTGATAAACTAGTTAGGTAGGGGTTCTATTCCAAGAGAGACCAACTGTGTGTGTCTGCCTGAGAAAGTATCAATGCCTTTTAGAGTATGCACACTCTTTATAATTCACATGACCACCTTTGGCAATCCTGCTGATGTCACCCACCTAGACATACACCTCTGGGACTGCTGTAACCGAGTAATCTCCCTAGCGCATGCTGTAACTGCGTAATGCTGTAGTGTAATACACTATTTAGATAGGGGATCTATTCCAAGACATGGCAGGTGTGTGTGTGTGTGTGTGTGTGTGTGTGTGTGTGTGTGTGTGTGTGTGTGTGTGTTTGACTGTCAGAGCCTGTGTGGAGGTGGCTGTGAGTGTCTAATCACAGGACAGGTTGGGGAGCGGATTTTGTAGTTTTCCTATATGTTGTCCATCTTATGTCAGAATGTCCACCTCACGAGGAGTACAGATGTCATTCAGCCAAGGGACTGTGTTGGCAAGCCATACCCCTACATCTGGCAAAAGGCCTGGTGAACAAAGTATGCAACCCTACCATTACCCAGAATACATCCTGAACCTATGTGTCATACACAAACACACTTGCCTAGAATATCCTGCTATGTTGCTAGTACACTGCACATTGATGACAGATAGTAGGCATGATGTGATTGCAGTGGGCTGCAGAGGGCACGGCACCCTGTACAGCAGTACAATAGGCACATAATTGCGGACAATGTGCCTTCACTATGTTCCCCACCGGATGCCTGCAACATATGTGGTGCCATCAAATGTGATCCACAGAGGCCATACAGTGCCTTACACATGTGCCCTGTATAGACCGATGCCACTGCCACCAGGGAATACCTGTATCATGCTATCAATGCAGGTGCAGGGTCAACCTGCTGTCTATAAGGAGGTCCTGCCACACCAGGCCAGTATTGGCATATCAGAGGATAACAGTCTGTGTACACAACATGTGCCAGTCAAACCATGTACACCTGTACATGTCACTGTACATTATTGCGGGATATGCACATCCCAAGCAATGTCCATGTCAAGGACTATCAAACACAGACATGGCATACATTGCAAAGCTATGGCCATACACAATGGTAACTAGGATGTCAGGACAGTTCATATAATACCCATCTGTGTGGGACATTGCAGACACTACACACCTGTACCACACTGCATACCATTGTCGGGTGGTGTGATGCCAAGAATTACCCCTCACTCAGCCTTATACAGCCATCTTACACAGCCAACCACTACACACCTATAAAGCAATGCACACATGCATGTCAGTACTGGTCTGGCACCTTGTGTCTGCATGTGGGTATGATGCTCCCAACCACAGTCACTCCCAGAATAACTCCCATTGACATACTGACAGATGTCAAACACATTCACATGCCCTAGCCCATAGAACCTCCGGATATCCCTGTGGTGCATGTAGTACCTGTGCATTACCGCAGTGTGGCAAACTAAGTAGTTTGGAAGTTTATTTGGGGGCCTGGCAAAGAGTGTCAATGTGAGTCCATTAGAGAGTGTGGTTGTGTTGACAATGACATCCGTTCATGTGGACAGCCATGTGTGCTACACCTAATGTATGTCTACTATATCTCTGTTGCAGATGTCGGTCACCAGCACACATATATGTTCTTATAGCACACCAACATGTCATCTTTGTGACACATGGAGTAACTGCATGGACTTGTAATAGTATTGAGTAGTCAGTCAGGGGTTTGAACCCCCGTACTGGTAGGTGTGTGACAGATGATGCTTAGGTTTTAGTCTCCAAGCCCTTCTCTGATGCACTTTGCCTCTGTCTGTCCCTCCCACACACTCTATGGTGGATGTGGAGGTGTACACCTGCTCAGCAGCAGTTTGTGTTTTGTAAGTGATGGTCATGATCAGGTGATGGCATCTACACCTATGGCAGTCATCCTCTAGCTGATTGCATGTGGAACAGCTGTGATGATGTTCCCATAGCCAATCACATGTAAAACACAGTACAATATCTAGGAACATCATGTTCGTGTTTGCCCATGACAGTCGCTGTGAGTGGTACCTGGATCTGGTGTTTGGTAAACGGCATCACAGATGATATCTGGATGTTCCACAAACAACATACACAGTGGGAAATAGCCTAAAGACAGGAGGGTGATGTGCCAGACATGACTACAGCATGTAAGTGTAGATATGCTTCATTGATACTACTGCCTGTTTAAGAAGTTGTGTGTGGTAATGGCTATTCTGCATGTTTTAAAACTGACAAGACAGTGTTTTGTTTGTGAGGGACCCCCATCTGTAGGGCCATCTCTGGACTGGTCAGTGTGTGGAACCATTTGTTTCCTGTGTTACTCACTGAACACACATCTGTGAACTGCAGATGCATAGTGTGAGGATTGCAGTCAGTACATGGTGATAGTGATGAGTTACTGCCATCACATCCCTGATTGGACATATGTCACATGAAACAGTGGTATGACAGACACTGCCTGGGTTCTCAGTGACTTGCAAATAATGGGCCACTGTTCATAGCTACAGTCACAAGTCTTCTACACTTTGTACAGATGTCATGCAGTATAAATGCATGTGTTGTGCTCCCTCTGCAAATGTATACCATCTGTTGTGTTGGGTTGATGGTCATATCTATGCATGCTATTATAAGTAATTCTAAGTGCTGTTGACTATTACTAAGCCATATCTGTGTTTAAACTGCAACACCATAGGCTGTATGGGTTTGGAGGTCCCAGCAGATCATCCTGTCCCACTTCAGCTGGCCATGGCACTGGGCACCAGCACATCTGGGGCCCAGCCTTGGACCTCCACCTCTGTTGGCTCTGCACCACCTTCTGGTGGTACTGCCACTGAGGATGGGGCTTGTCCCCCCTGGGAGCAGGTCCAGAAAGGAACATGTCCATTGTCGTACAGTCCTGGACATGGTGCGTAAGGGGCTCAATAAGGTGTTTCAAGGCCAGATATGCCAGCTTGAGGGCAGAGTGTCACATTTACAGGGTGAGGCTGCCCATCCTAGACAGCCCCCAGCACTGCCACCTTTGCAGCTCTTTTGGTGCAGTGGTGGCTGTCCATGGCTGGGGACCTCCGTCCCACTGTTTCCATCTGGGGGCTCATGGGCCTGTGACTGCCGAACACCCCTCCCCGTCTGAGGTGTATCCCCCCACATGTGTCATATACCGACCCTGTATGCTGTCTTGTCTGTCATCCTACCCTACCTATCCTCCACGAGCATACCTACTCTCCTTCCCCCACATCCCACTCTCACCCTACAGAAACAAAAGGCCAATCAGTTCCTAGAACAACATTTACCCCATACATAGCTGTCCATTTCACACACGTGTCCATTGGACACATGTAACCCTTTTAATATGCATCACAACATACTCCAGATATCCTCACCCCTGTCTCTCAGGCACACGATCCAAGTATGCACATGACTCCTAAAGGTTCCAGTTACATGTGATATGGATGACCCCATTGTACACACAACACTACCGGTCCCTCTATGGTTACCCCATTTACCTTTATCATGATGATGATGTCACACACAGCACCTTGCAAGAGTACTGTTCTCACATAATGATTGGACAGGAACTGTTGTGTTAATGTAAATAACATGCACAGAGTGATGTATTTGGCCAATGTACAAATGTTTGCGTGTATTAATGACACATGACTGTCTGAGGGAGTCTTGATATTACATAGGGCAACACCACTGCATAATACAGGCATTGCTGGTGTTTCCCTTTTCATTCCTTTGTAATGCTTTGTTGTCACATAGGATGTCCCTGATATTGATATATATATATATATATATATATATATATATATATATATATATATATATGTATATATATCTGGACATAAACACTCACACATACATCTACATAATGGAATACTTATCCTATACTGTTGAATGACTGCGCTGGATGATATGTTTGTGATAAGGTCTGATGTCTGTATATCTGCCATGGCTTAGTGGTAAATCACAATATCTGTGTGTGCAGGGTCCTGGTTTCGAGCCTTGCAGAGGCTGTTTATTTTGTTGCTGGGCAGAACAAGGCTGTTGGATACGGAGTGATTAAGGCACATTAAAGCAGTTGTAAGTGTGTGTGCGTGGGTTTGCACAGAGCTAAGCAATGCTAACCTCCGGTTACAGTTTCTTACACTCAGTTAGCCTCTACATTGCTTTACCAGTGTAATACTTGCATACTGGTGGCCAAACAGGCTTACACCCGCTTGCTCCCGCACTTGCAAATGCACTGCATTTGGTGTTTGCATCTGACATTCACACCCCTGAGTGGGAGTGAGGACTACGATATTACCTTGTGATGCCTATTACACCGGATTACATGCCTACAGTATCAGGAATGCCTGACCATTAGACGACAGCATGCTGTTCGACTGTACGGAATCCATGGCCTGTCCAGAGTTTGATTCATATTATTGGTGTGTTTCTCTTGCAATCTGCACCTGTCTGGCTAATACATGGGAACTTGACACTCTTCAATACAAACAAGTAATTGGGTTTTGGAACCCACATCCTTCAGCTGAGTCATGCTACTGCATACCTAATATTCTATCATCTTTCTAAGGTTGTCAGTGGAATATGTGCTTTCTGTCCCTATCAGACCTCTCATACGATTGGGGAAAAATATAAACTGAATCAGGGACATGACATAACAACATCAGGGACACATTTAAATTATTGGTGCTATTAACCTGACACATTGACAGACTCAGAGCATATGAATTCATACACATTTTCTGAGGTAAATGATGTTTATAACTCTTAATTGTTGTCGTTATTCATTATGTGTAATTCACCACCTTTCCTCAAAATGTCACTAGTTTTAGGAGGGATTAAGTGGGACAGAGTTAGAAATTGAGCCAAAATCAGGGACATCCCTGGAAATCGGGGACAGTTCAGAGGTATGGTCCCTATTTGTTCCCCAGTGGTTTATGTCCTGTCCAGTGGATTTGCTCTTAGGGGTTGAGAGGTATGGGCATCAGCTATGCCCATTTCAGAATATTACTTACATCCCCGGGGCGGTCCTAATACAACTGCGCCAGCCAACACCTGCACGCCTAGGCCCATAATTGCATACCCATAGTTCCCCCACCTGCACCCACAGTAAGGATAAGTGCTGTAGAGGAGTGGCAGGTGGTATAAACACACCACTACACACTGCCCACTCTCCCCGTGTTGGGACACATGTCGTACATTGTGTCGACCCATGGGTTATCAGGCTTGCACAACCTACTTGTCCGTGTACATCTACAGCCTGGTTTGATGAGTCATTACCGGAACAGCCTCCCATGATCATTAATTTTTGGTGTCCCACAAGGGACATCGATGTCTGTGTTTCAAGATTAGACCTGGCAGGTCTCTCCCACTGGTAGTATCCTGCCGGTGGTCTGGGAAGCAGTGGTGTGTTTACTTTTATTGTGTGTCTGTATGTCTCGCCGGCCTAGCTGGGGGTGGGGGGGGATTGATGCTACGTGTTACACGTTTGCTTATTGGACCCCTCACCCCCATATGCACGGCCTTTGAACATATGTAACTCGTAACTGCTGTATCATATCCTAGCTATATACATGTGTATATTTATAGTCACATATATATATCTCTATACATTACTATATACAGATATCTCTGTATATGTATGCATATATGTATATTTATATTTTGCTGTCTCTCTCTCTCTCTCTATATATATATATATATATATATATATATATATATATATATGTGACAGCGCTATATAATACTGGGGTTGCTATTGATTCCCTTCTCATTCCTTTTGTATGCTTTATTGTTACGTCATTCTTTCTTCATAGATTCCAAAAAGGCAGCAAACAAAACCAAGAAGAATAAATCTAAGGCGGAAAACCAAACCAGGATACAAATTAATACTTTATTGTAGACCAGTAAAAACAGCGTTACTACCGAGCTTTATCAAGTTAAAATAAAAAGTGCAACAGGGAGTTTAAATACATTAGATAAAATGCTAATTGGTTAATCAGCGTGTCGAATTACAAACCAGGTGCATTAAAATCAATGTTGCATTAAAGCACTTAAAATATCTCATTGGTGTCACAAAAATAAATGCGTGTTTTTTTAAAAAATGAGTTAAAGCAAATCCATAGGAATAAATGAAAATAAAAAGAATAATAAAATGAAAACAACTACTGGGTCTGAAGAACATATTAATTAATATTGTTCAAAAATCAAAACATTTAAATACAACAGTAATGAAAAAAACAATAAAACTGGTTTCAAAGATATATATATAAAGAAAATATTTAAAATGTTGTATATGTTTATATATTGATAAATATTTGTATAGGTGTATACATGTGAATAATTTGCAAAAAGCAGATAAAATAAAATGAAATGAAATAAAATAAAATGAAATTAATTAAAACAAAAAACACAAATTATTTGTCATGTTCCCCATGGGAATTTGTTTAGAAAAAGGTATACATAACTTGTTATAGTCGAGCCTTTCTCAATTTAAGAACACTGCTTATGTTAATGTTATCATTCAATCCAGGATGTCCTGAAGTTTAACTACGACAACGTCTTTGACGAAGTTGACCAATATTGTGTTAAAATACTCAGTCGTTAAATACGCAAACTAGATAGGGATTTAGCTGAATATAGAGAAGGAATAGCTTATCCCCCTCCTAATAGGACCCGGTGGGAACATAAACAGGACAACAATAACATCCAGACCAAGGGGTTTGATAATTATTCTAGGACAACTTACGAACCCCTTCGTAGGAGTGAAAGGCTAGCCGAGAAAGGTAGAAAGAACTCCTCACAGGATTTTCAGCAGCCCCCCGGCAGAACAGGGGCATGGGGACAGAAACAACCACCTCAGACATGGAACAACAAACACAGTTAAATGACAATCATATTGTATCTGAAACGTTACCCTCACACAAAGATAGTCTTTTTACTATAATGGGTAACAACTACTTTATTACTAAAAAGGATAATTTTGTCATATACAACTACACGGATTTGCAAGTAACGGATCGAATTTTTGATTTATTTACTCGGGGATTTCAGTTTGTTCCCATGCACCCCTACAATTTATCCAAAATTTTAGTTGAGCTTAAACTTTTTGCTAGAAATTTAAATTTAGTACATCATTTTAAAGGACAATCTTACATCAACAACGGGCTCAGTAGAACTAGTACATTCAACCCCCCTACACACCCTTTGATTAAGCTTTTTGAAGAATTAGTTGAGAAGGATCTTAGAATTTTGCACCCACAGGGAATAAAATCACTGCCCACTAATTTAGATGAATATGAAGTCTGGTTCATTAACCATCTTAAGAAAGAGAACATCAGGGTCATGAAACTAGACAAGGGTGGTGGGGTTGTTTTGATGTACAATTCTAGTTATGATAGTTACATTTATGATATGTTACAAGACAGTGAACAATACGAGATTGTATCCAGGAACGAAGTTAATCTAGCCTATTCCAAGATCAAATACATGCTTACTGACCACCTGCTACAAGGAGCTATAAATGAGAAATTGTTTAATTATTTATATGTTGAGAAACCCAAAACACCAGTAATTTTTGGAATCCCAAAAATCCATAAAGGTCTGGATCCACTGAGATTTAGGCCTATTGTTTCAGGAGCAGGAAGCATCACTGAACCCTTAGGTAAATTCATTGACCACATTACAAAGCAATTTGGTTCATCCCTGGAACATGTTTGTAAGGATTCCTGGGATTTCCTCAAAGACATTCAACCCTCCTTTTTCCAGCCTGAACTCCTCATGATAACTATTGACATCAAAGACCTCTTTCCTAGTATACAATAGGGCTTGAGTGGTTTAACGATGTACTGACCACTGAAACCAACCTTAGTAACAAAATGACTGGTCTTTTAGTTGAGTTTATGGAAATTTTATTACAAAACAATTTCATTTATTTTAATGGTGAGCTTTTCAGGCAAAAGAAAGTGTGGCTATGGGTGCATCGTGTGCTTCTTTGTATGCCAATGTAGTCTTGCATAAATGGGAACAGATGTTTATTTTTTCTACCACTTGGGTTCAACACTTAATACATTATAGGAGATACCTGGACGAAATCTGTATCCTGTGGAACGGCACTCTTAATCAGTTCCTGGATTTCTCTCGTTATATCAATTCTACTACTTCTTTTTTAGTGTTCACTCACAATATTAGTGAAAATGAACTTCACTATCTTGATGTCACTTTGTACAAAGATTATGATAATCAAACATTTCTTTCTTTTCTAAGTTATACAGAAAACCTACATTCTCTAATTCATACTTGCATTTCCAGAGCGGATACCCATTTTGTCAGAAAAAAGGCATTGTCAAGGGTCAGTTTATCAGAGCTTCTAGGATGTGCAGCACCACTGTTGATTTTCTAGATGAAATACATTTTTTGAAGTCTTTGTTTACTGGCAGGGGTTATCCATCTTCCCTAGTCACCTCTTTGGCAAAGGAAGTGACGGACAAAAGAGAAACTAAATATCCCCCACTTCTTGGTACTGGGGGATCCTCTAACACAGTTAATACCACCGTGGTACCTGACTTTTCTCAGAGTAGTTTTGTTTATACCTACTCTGGTAATTCCCCTGAGGTTGAGGAGGTGGTTAGAAGGCATTGGCTTGTTTTGACCTTCCACGAAGAATTTAAAGACATATTACCAGCACACCCTAATTTTATAAGAAAGAAGGATATCAACTTCAAAGAGTTATTTGAAAGAAAATCTGTTTCCCTGGTTAATACCCGTAAAGCAAGACTAGGTACTTTTAAGTGTGGGTCTTGTAACCAGTGCCACGCCATTATTAACGCTTCCACCCTCTTCATTCCCTCTAGGAATTTCAACATTAAATCCCATTGCTATTACAACTGTGGAAGCAAAGGAGTAGTATATTTAGGCTTTTGTACCACCTGTTTAAGTTTCTATGTTGGTAAAACCGAGAGGTCACTTAGAAAAAGAATATACGAGCATCTCTATGACTTAAGCAAGCACAAGGAATCTAATGCATTTTATAAGCATTTCCTTTCTTGCCCCGAAATTGATCTCAGATTTATTGTGCTAGAGCAAGTGATGCCGGACGCCAGGGGAGGCGATTGGGAAACAACTCTTGAGTACAAGGAACTTATATGGCAACTTAAGTTGGATGCAGGTAGACATCCTGGATTGAATGATAACATTAACATAAGCAGTGTTCTTAAATTGAGAAAGGCTCGACTATAACAAGTTATGTATACCTTTTTCTAAACAAATTCCCATGGGGAACATGACAAATAATTTGTGTTTTTTGTTTTAATTCATTTCATTTTGTTTTATTTCATTTCATTTTATTTTATCTGCTTTTTGCAAATTATTCACATGTATACACATATACAAATATTTATCAATATATAAACATATACAACATTTTAAATATTTTCTTTATATATATATATATATCTTTGAAACCAGTTTTATTGTTTTTTTCATTACTGTTGTATTTAAATGTTTTGATTTTTGAACAATATTAATTAATATGTTCTTCAGACCCAGTAGTTGTTTTCATTTTATTATTCTTTTTATTTTCATTTATTCCTATGGATTTGCTTTAACTCATTTTTTAAAAAAACACGCATTTATTTTTGTGACACCAATGAGATGTTTCTGTTTTAAGTGCTTTAATGCAACATTGATTTCAATGCACCTGGTTTGTAATTTGACACGCTGATTAACCAATTAGCATTTTATCTAATGTATTTAAACTCCCTGTTGCACTTTTTATTTTAACTTGATAAAGCTCGGTAGTAACCGAGCGAAAGCGCTTGTTTTTTACTGGTCTACAATAAAGTATTAATTTGTATCCTGGTTCGGCTTTCTGCCTTGGATTTATTCTTCTTTCTTCATAGATATATATATATATATATATATATATATATATATATATATATAGATATATATATAGATATATATAGATATATATATATATATATATATATATATATATATATATATATATATATATATATATATATATATATATATATATATATATATATATATATATATATATATGTGTATATATATTATATATCTGTATATACTTATATACATTTCCTATGCTGGGCACTGCTTAGACCCGTGCAAGCACACTCAGACTTGCTTACTGGTACTTATATGTGTTTACTGCTGCTTATTTGTGCTTATACCTGCTTACTAGTACCTTATTCATTATGACAATGCCACTTTGCTTGAATGATATTTAAGTTAAATATCTCATGCGATACTCTTATGTCGGTTTTACAGCAAAACAACATTCATTCCACATGGAAAATTATATGTGCTATTGTTGGGCTCGAACCATGAATGCCTGTTTGTTAAGCGGATGCTCTAAACACTACACTATTGACATATACGTTGATTCCGCATGTTTTTCTCTATTTGAATGAATATGATGTGCAAGCTACGCTCGGCGGAGGTCAGCAACACACAAACATGCTGCGCTTTGCTTACACCTTCGATATTGCAGCAATTCAACTGTATAATAGGGACACAGGGAATCTAATTGTGAAAGTTCTATGGACAGGGCTCAACATTCCACTACGTGCTTGTGTATTTACTACTTCAATTTTATTTCACTGTTCGTGGACACCCTTGTATGCCTAGCATACATTTTGGTATCCATGGACACTGAATTACTGACTTACTATTAGGGGCAGGCTCTACTAGTAGGCATAGTAGGTTTTGCAACTGTCCGGGCATGTTTATGCCTCCGTAGAGCACTTGTACACACCCCATGCACTCACACATGTTTCCTGTGCATGTTAAGGGTGCGGCGGCTCGCCCTCATACATATTCATATGGCGCTGCTAAGCCATCTGTAGTGAGGGTGCTCGGTGCAAGGCTAAAACCGTCCTTGTGCCGAGCTTCTTGAATCCAGGGGACTGTGTCAAGATGTTATCTTACAGACAATAACTAATGGTGAAAACTACAAAAAGAATATGTTCTTACCTGTGTCATAAAGACTGAAACAAATTATTTTCTGAAACAATGCAAGATTTGATTTGGAAAAAAAGATGACAGGAATTTTGTGAATGCGGCAGGAAAAAATGGAAATGAAGAAACTGGATGGTACTAAAGAGCTTCTGAGCACTGAACATACCAAGGTGATATTAGAGGAAGAAAAATAACTCTGGGAATGAGGTTAACACACTGGAGAAAGGAGTTGCTTCCTTAAGTGTATAGACTAAACAGAATAACATGCATTATCTGTAGTTTTACATAAGTATTTACGTTTCTGTAGCTGTAGTTGTTTCACAAAATGTGCACACATGATACTTAGAGGCATTTTTAGCATATTTTAACCAGAAAACTATTTTTTTTCTTTAGAACTGAACTATGTACTAGTGTCATTTACATTCTCTAAGATGGTTAGCATTTAAACACTTTCCATGAAAAGAAATATGCAGTGTACATTTTGTGACGTAGCTATCTGATGGTGGTATTCTTTAGGCTATAAAAGGCACTGCAAGACTGTGTCCATCAGGATGTGGCTTTTAGGATGAATTGACAACAAAGGATGTGCTTCCCATCTTTGCAGCTCAGTAAACAAAATGCACATGCTCTAGCAGATAGCTGAAACTGGTAATAAAGCACATGCATTCAACGGCAGAGTATGCTGACTTAATACTTTTTCTCATCTCACATGATTCTTATTAAACGTTACTTTATGTTTAGCTTATACACTTAGACCGTCCTAGTTTATATGCCTTGCCTTGCTCTCTCTCTCTATAATCACTACAGTAATTTTCTTGTTGTTTTATCAGTGTGAAACTTTCCTTAGGACTCTAGTTAAACTGCCACAGATAACAAACAAACAAATAATTGTCAAACACATCAACCATATGTATGTATGGCAGGTGGAACATTCTAGATTAATCAGGGTAACTTTGTACCTAGGCATAGTAAGAGTGATTCCCTACATATTAGGTACTTAAACTGTTTACTTACATAAGAATACAAGATGAGGCTTAATAATGCCAAGGAAATGTCAACCCCAGTGAATTTTATTAGGCTGCTGTACTCAAACTAAAAACAGCTGATGACTGTACTTTTCTGTGATCACACATTATACTAAACAACTTCTGAATTAGAGTGGCGTTTAAAGTTAAACTGAAGCACGTGAGGGCATGCTCAGTAGTGCTTCACAAACAATCAGTAGTAATAAACTCTGTGTTGCAGTTCACAGAAGAATTTATTAAATACTGCAGACCTAGGCCAAAATAAAAAGAAATGCATCAGGGCTTATTAGTTATGTGCTGAATTGTTCAAGACGCAAATATCATTGCACATCAAGTTCAAAGCAAAACTGCAATAGTCTTGATTTGAAATGTTACTATTACCTTTATAACCAAGTAGGACTCACTAGGAACAACTGTCCATTCCTAGTTTCCAGAAGTAATTGGAAACATTTATTACTTTAAAGGATTTGCTTATAATTGGGAGGCAAGTGGAATTTCAATGAATCAAAACCAATTCTTCAAGTTGTCATTAATTAAAGTAATTAATTAATTTGCCACCAAAATCTCAGCAGTTTCTCTCTGTTACTTTTCTTAAATAAAAGCTGATGGTGGCCACAGTCATTTTGGAATAGTTAATGCTTATTATATGAAAAATAAATAAGAGTCCAGAAAATGACACAAAAATCGTTAAGTCACCTACACTGTATATAGCGTATTCATTTGAAGAGTGTTCCAATGCTTTATTAGCTTCCACTATACGTGGACAAAACTGAGTATACCGAGGATCAGAATCACTTGACTGCACTTGCTGAAAAAATGGAAAAAAAAAATTAAGGGAATTTTGCAGCAGGGCAAGCCTTCATACACCCCCAATGTGGAGGGCAAGCCCCCCTCTAAATGTATGCATACCAAGTCTGCAGTCACACCAACTTGAAGAAGGGGGGAATTCTCCCAAAAAGGGTGTCACTGTAGGCACAACTCACCAACAGTGATTTCCTCTGGAGAAACTCCAATCATCAACAGGTTGAACCTTGGGGCAACTGAATTTCAAAGAGTTCAGTCTTCATCCACCTGTAGGTAAACATTTTTTATTATTTGTATATAAAGCCAGCAGTTTGGAGGTGAAATATTGCCATTAAAATTGTATATAAGCAGCTGAGGATTTTTTCATCCATGTGGTAAAAACAGAAAGGAGTTTTCATCAGTCCCCAAAACTGTTACTGTATTGTGAATGTACAAAATATATAGTACAACTGCAAAAAGGAGATACCTTTAACAAATCTGTAAGTTATGCTAGAGTTTTAACACTTCATGCCATAAATCCTGCATAAATCAGATTTGCTTAACATTATATGATATGATGAGAAAACTTACATCTACAGTAACCTTTAGGAATGATGATTCAGGCATTAGGACTACTCAGCAGATAACATTTTCTCAGGATGCCTGGCATCCTTCCCCTTCCAGTTATGCATCACTCATAGATTTGTAGCTATTGGATGATGCACTAGTACAGCGGTTAGCATTGTCGCCTCACAACAAGAGCTTCTCTTGTTTGATTCTTGGCTGAGGTGCCTTCTGTGTGGAATCTGCATGTCCTCCCTGAATTTGTGTGGGTTTCCTGCAGGTGCTCCATTTTCCTCCCACATTCCAAAGACATGCGTCTGGAGCATTTCTCCCCGGGCCTTTGCTAAAAATTGTCTCTGTCTCAGTTGGACTTTCCTGGTAAACAAATGTTAAATAAATAAAAATATTCCAAAGTGCAGTGAATTTTATGACCATTCACACCTTGCCAATACCCTCTCTAGGTCAGGTTCATATGTTTATAGGTTCATAAGCAAGTACTAGGCTAGCTGCCCTTTCAGGCCATTTTAAACTTAGCCAATTTCCCCCAATGTGACAATCAGTCTGTGTACTTTGTGTCTGTGAGGTTAATGCCTTAATAATTATGTCAATCCAACCCTTTCTACTGGAGGGCCATACCAGTCAGTCCTGGAGTAAATTTGTGGCTAGCCATACAGTCATCTAGGTTATGTTTATAGGACGATAGACAGTCACACTGCTTAATTAAGTATTTATACCTCTCACAGGTGAAAGTATTAGTGGTGAGGATAAGTTCATTATATAGCTTGTACACTGTCTTAGGAGACACAGAGCTAAAATAGTGGTAACAGAAGGGAAACTATCAGGCTAACTTCCCATCTTGTCACATGCTTAGGTGTTCAGACGAGCAAAGCCAAAGAAGCACTGAGCATATAGTTCAGTATGAAATAGAGGGTATCTCAAGCTTTAGCAGTTAAACGTGAAGAACCTTCCAGTTTGATACCCTTGTACTCACGAGTATGAGCAGATAAGATAAGAATGGGAGGGGCTAAGAAAGACAAGTTTATAGGAAGGGTAGGCAACTCAAGAGCCACCAAGTTTAAAAGAGCAACACAAATTGTCTTGGTGAACACACTGTATTATGGCTCTGGGGAATAAATTAGTAGGGCAAATGTATTTGAATAGCTTAAGAGGAGAGACTTTGGCAATAAAAGAGGAGAGGGAGAGAGAGAAAGAGAGAGAGGAGAGAGAGAGAGCGATAGGGGAGAGTTATGTAGTCAAATTATCATAAGGGGCAGACAACAAGAGGCATACTGAGTTTAAGAACATAACAAGAACAGAATGGGAGGGTAGGAAAATTCTTAGATACTTAGCTGTGTTACTGAATAGCCTAGAACAGCTTTAAATCAATCACAACTCCTAAACTAGCCTGACTCTCAAACCCTACACAAGAAAAAACACATGGTTTAATGTCAACAGTTAAACAAATGAAATAGAAAAATGCCATGCAGCTGTTTACTGGAAATACTAACATAAGCTTAAAGAGGTTAGCTAAAACCAGATGCACACTGTTAAAATAAATTTAAAAAGAGATTACAAAGAAATGGAAATTTTTCATTTATCTCTGTTGTTGAGTGGCTTAGAACATCTTTCACTCTTCACTTTTCTTATTGCAGTGTTGTGAAATTAGTCAGAAGAAAATGACTCCAGACTATTTTTGAAAAAAAAAATACTGATTTATGCCTGTCAGCTTAAGAAATGTATATTTCACTTCTTTTTCCTGCACTCATTACATTTACAAGCACCTTTCTGGCATTTTTTCTGTGACTTCTTATCTTGCCTCTTTCTATGCCATGGGGCCTAGCCCCTACCCTTTTCAGTAACAGCCTCACCATTTTTTTCAAAACTGAGCTTGCAGTCAGGCCATTCTGCCTGCCAGTGCCACATGATTCACCATTAGTGCCTCACCACATCCCACTATTTCACTCTGCTCTGTTTGTTTGCATTTCAGCGTAGCTGTATGTTATAAGTTTAGGGGATTGCTTTAAGCCTTCTTAGTTTTCCAGGCTAACATACAGGCAGAACAACCAACTAACCAACCTTCAGACTTCACATTAAACCTGGCTGTGCAGAGTTCTCACTATTCTTCCCTTACTAAAAAAAGTCAAAGAAAACTTGTTTTTACACTGATTCTTACGCTAGAGGCCTGAGTCCCCCTCCTAGGCACCTCCTTATAGTGCCTTTCACTATTTTAGGTAGCTCTCCAGCTAGACCCCTCCTCAGTAATAGGTTCCTCAACACTGTCCTGTACCAGAATCTAGGGTTATCACTCTTTCCTCAGGAAAGTGATCTTCTGAGTCCTCTAACACTGAATCACAAATAGTAATGCCTAGAAAATAATGACTGAACCCAAATAATCTGATCCTCTCTTAGACCCTCCCACAGAGGACCTTAATATCTTGATAAGGGAGCCAGCTCACTCTTCTCCTTTGAAAAACGCAAAGTTTGGAGAAGCTTAAAGATGACATAAGGTGTAAGGGGGGTGCTTGGCCTCCATATCATACCCAAAGGCTATTTCAGTAGTCTTGTTGTTTCACCCCCAGACCACCTGGACAGCACCCATTAGTGGATAGTTTGAAATATGCTACTAAAATCGATTGGAAAAACTCAGATGCAGTGATATCCATACAAGGGAATGCTGACTGGGCTTCCAAGCCTCCAGTGGAATGTTTGGTTTGTACAGACTCACAAACCAGATACTACCACCTCTGCAACATCTGTTCCCAAGGTTTTTACACAAAATGGTCCTATTGTCCATCCACCGGAGAAAGAGTTGAGAATGATAGTGCGATCTGGAAAGCATGTCTTCACATCTGCTACATTGTAGTAGCTGAACTCTTTAATCTACAAGGTTCATTTCCAAAAAAACTTTGCAGATGTACTGCAGCATGTGGCAGAGAAGTTGTGTGTGTGGGCTCACTGAAATATAAGATTAAGACCCAGACCACCACTTCATCTACTCTGTGTACCTTTATGGTCCAGATAATTTATAATAGGACATAAGGTGCTGCCAGAATTGCAGGATATGGTGCTGCTTTACATCAACTGTCCTGGCTACACTTGACCTAGCTCACCAAGATCACCACAATGATCTTACAAGATTTTCCTTTTAGACAATCTCTACTGTTCAGACCAGACGTCTCCCAACAGCTTAAAACTATGAAGGAGTAGGTCCATACTCTCACTACTTGTTAGAGTGAGATTTTTACCTTCCACCAAGCAACTATAGCAGGATGTAGAAGTGTCAACATGTGGTTTGATGTGGCAGGATGGTACTGGAAATAGACAATCCCTATAGTCTGGTTTCCATCAAGGTCATGGACCCAGAGGCCAGGGTTCTCATTATTGCCAAGAGGCATGGAAACCATGGAGGAAGTGACAGTTGGCGGGGAGCAAAGACACCCCATATTGGTAAGGACTAAAATCTGAGATTTTATTGCCCCTTGCTGGGCTGAAGACAGGCTGATCCAGAGACTTTGGTTTGATGAAGTCCAGACATTTCTGGGCATACATGTTTGAAGTTGTATAAGTTTTCCACTTAATAGAGGAGTAGTTGAAATCTCCTAGGAGAATGGTGTTTGGCTTAATGCATAGGGATGCCATACTAGTTAGGTAGGTGGTATGGGTTGAGGCTGTCATAGAGGGAGTCCTATAGATAGCTATGACATGATAAAGGTTTATTTATAGTAAGTTGGATGTGGAGGAGTTCCAAGCCATTATCTTTTTAACAAGTCAGGAGATTAAATGTTTTCTTAAGAATATGGAGACACCACCATCTTTGGTAAAGAATGAGACCAATATTTTTCCTTTGCTTTAAACATTGAGCTCCAGTCAAATAAAGTGTTAAATCAAATTAAAATAGTTGATAAAAGTAGCACACTTTCTCACGAAGAAGAAAAAGAGGAAAAGCTGTTGCAATAAACACCATAGAGTATGCATTGCCTGTCATATCCCTTCTCTTGGCATGCAATATTAATTCACTACAAACCACTGAAAACAAAATTCTCTGGTTTATTCATTTATTTCAGCCCACTGAATATCATTGTTCAACTTTAATTACAACCAGGTAGTTACGATTCATAACCAGAGCCACCTTTCTGCTCAATGCATTAATCTTTAAATTACTGAGCAAATAATACTGCCTACCCTTAAAAATACCCTCATGGTTTATAATACAGGCTATAATCTAAGAAGTTGTGACATTGCACAAGTGACAAGACCTAACTTTAATTTAACTTGTACAAAAAGAACCTTTTTCAGCACAGAACCGTAGCTATATTATCTGGTGCCCTGTGCAATGCCCCAGTTCCCTGATCTGGCACTCCCATCAATTCTAAGTTGAGGACAAAAAAATCCTTATACATGCAGTTATAATACAACACATGAAGTGTTTTAATACTTCAATTATGATCATAAATGCAGTATTGGCATTCATCTCTGAATGAAGGCACCCCACTACTGACTCAAAGGTATCTACTGATTGTGCCCCCTAACACTTTCCACCAATGACATCTGCTACTTCTCCCTTCCATTGGTATGCCTCTGAAATAGCCCCTTCATTATGGAATAATATGTCTAATGATAAAAACTCTTAATAATCTCAAGAAAAAAAGATTAAGGAACATCTGGCAAAACTGACAGCTTGATTATTTCAGGCTAACATACTAACCATTCTCTTCTCAATAATGTCCATTTTTTAGACTTCTCAATTTTGCACCTGGTAAATTCTATAGCAAATAGCTAGATTCATTATATTAATGCAAGTATGTATATATGCATATATATCAAGCATTTTTACCATAATAAAGACATTAAAATTTTATTCGCTGTCTTTTTAGTATGAGTGCTGTGCTACATATGAACTGATCTGTTTCTATGGTGAATTTTAAGACAGCTGTTCTTTCTGCTAATACACTCTACATATTAAGTTCCTTATGATAAATGCTTCAACTTTTCTTGAGTTTTTATTATTATTTGTACCTATGACACAAGTGATCAACAATACCTGCAAAATTTATATGTCTAAGAAATATCACAATGTTATACTTTTGAAAAAATGTGTTTCTGTCTATATTGCTTGATATGAATTCTGCTGCACACTATGAAAATCAGCTGAACTGTGCAATGTCAAATACAGTGTTTTACTGTTATGTACTGTGTCACTGCCATGAGGCCCATGGCTGAAAATGGCTGCTAGACCAGTCCTCCTCCTTGGTTAACAAATATAAAGTAAAATAAAATTAAAATAAAATAAAAAAATGCTTCACAGCAGTCACTCACTCTAGTGCCAAGTCCAACATTAATTTAATTTATTTATCCTTTGTTGACTGGGTTAGTCCCAATAACTTAATAGCCTCTTTCCAGGGGAGATCCCAGGGGGATGTTTATACTACTAAGGGAAATTTGGGCAGGGTATCATGGAACTTCTACTCTTTTTGATAGGTGCCGTGGGATCTTTTACACACACCTGAGCTATCACCAACTCAACCAGATGGGACTTCTGTTTAAAATGTTATCTGAAGGATAAAAAGCAGATTCTGGGGAATCAAAACAAAGTAAAGGAAATGCAGGAAAGAGATCAGGAGTGAGAGAAGTATTGCAGTGACACAGAAATTTAAAAATGCTAACCGATTTACAAGATGGAGATAAAGATGGAATGCAAATGCCACAATAAACCCTAAAACTTCAAGTTACCATTGTTGGTAAAGCAGCAAAACAAAGATCTTAAATTTACAGAGAAGATGAGAAGCTGAATAGAAGCAATTGCAGATATAATCTTGTAGTTTTCTACAATCACATTTAAATTCTTTGTGCTAGTAAAAAGCATTTTATGTTGACAGTTTAATTTAAACCAGGATATATATATATATATATATATATATATATATATATATATCCGACTTCAGTCTGATTTGCCATTCTGACTCTCAGCATTCTAAAAGCACATTATAGGTGACAGAGAAGTCACTCATGTCAACAGAATCTAGCACAAAGAACTGGAATTTTTTTATAATTCTCACACTGCAAAGTATGTCTCACTAGGGCATTACTAGTGTCCCCTTTTCTTATTGCTAATGAATGTTCATAAATTCTATAAGACATTCTTCCTAATAGTCTTTCCAATATAAAAGCAGGCACATTAATCACAGTGAGCTAAGTAAACGGGTTCCTATTATATGATCAAAGATGCAATCCTTCGAATGTGTCTTGATCAAACTTGAAAGCGTGAAACAGCAAAATAGCAAAATGGCATATAAGCGATTTCTTTCCCTGAGAAAGAAATCACTTGGCCACCTCCGTTACTTTCGTTACTGTAGTGTGATCTTAGTGTTGGCATATTTAAGTAGGGGGTGGGGCATAGCCCCCCACATCGGGGGGTGTGGGGGTAAAGCCCCCCACTTTATGTAATGTTTTAATGTTTTTATTTATTTATTTATTTTTTTGTGGAACAGCAATTTTTTTCCCTGGGAAAAAAATTGCTGTTCCGAGTATTCGAGATTGTAAGCTTTCGCTTACATGGGGTCGATACATCAGCGTTCACTTTTTTAAGCATTAGCTTAATATAGACCCAAGTAAACAGCCCTCTTCACACTGCAATTGTACCTTTGGTATGCAAACTTATTCACATTTAAATGACTAATGAAAATACTAATTGTATTTGAGATAAAGCAGCATTGCTTGCACTTGCTACATTAAAAAGTCCCAAAGGTACCCTCTTCGTTTCTTTTCAGTCCATTCTGTTCTTCTAGAATAGAGCTGATACAATTCACCCTTTTGTAGGTGAAAATAGGGCGTTCTCCTAAAATTCTTGCAACATCCCCATTGCCTAAAATTATTTTCCAGTTATTATGGAAGATATCCCTGATGATAGTCATGTCAATGCTGATGGGGAGTGGAAAGGCACCCCTACAGCCAATCAGAAGACTAGTCTGGGGAGTGTGTATCTCCTCAATGGCCAAAGAACAACTGTTCTGGTCCTTTCCAAGGATTGGTTTAGCTTTCCCAGTCCATAACAAATGAGTTTCTCCAATGATGGTGGCTAGCCAATCAGAATCGTAGCCCCTGGCTATGAAGAAATGCTTTAATGTTTCCTTTTTCTTCATCAAAAATTTTATCATTGCTCATTAATCTGCTCAGCCATATGAGTTGTCCCTTCACCGCTCTCTTCTTCATGGGATGTAGGTTCTTACTGTGTCTATGTAAATAGCTGTTCACAAAGGTTTTCTTCCTATAGATCTTACTCTTGATTCGACCATCACATACATTGAAAGTCAAATTGATGTCTCTGGCACTATAATGTGCTTTTAGAATGCCGAGAGTCAGAATAGCAAATTAGACTGAATTTGGATAAATATCCTGGTTTAAATGAAACCGTCAACATAAAATACTTTTTACTAGCACAAAGAATTTAAATGTGATTGTGGAAAACTACAACTTTGTTTTACATTCACTAGTTTGATTTGTTACTTTGATTTGTATTGACTTGTCACTTTAAAAGCTGGGGAAAAGGGGATTGGATGTTTTTATCATGTGATCTGTTGGGCACTGTGATGATCCCTCTCTGGGCCAGTGATCAAGGAACCTCAATCCTCACCACTGACACCTGTGGGGAATGTTCATTTTCAGAGAAATAGATACACTCAGTATTTCCAGATGCAGCTGTCTGTACCAAGTACAATTTCCCCTAAGAGCACATAGAGAACACAGTCAGTCCAGGGTCTGAGTTTTATTATATCTGTCTCCCACCAGGGCCCCAGTAAGGCTCCCCACTAGCACAGCTACAGGGTTAAGTCCGCAGCTGAGTATCCAAGCCAAATCCTCTAGCATCCTCTCTGTGAAACTAGTGCTTCGTGTCCCTGCTCCAAGTGGCTGACACACACATATTGTGAGATTTGATTTTTCACACACACACACACACACACACACACACACACACACACACACACACACACACACACACACACTCACCTGGGAAAAGCTAGCACAGATCTACCTGCTGCACCCCCTTCTGTCCAGAGTATTAGGTAGTTATCACTACCACCAGACACTCAACAATCAGCTACTTTAAGGCCTTTAACAAAGGATATCCAATTATATTGTGTGATATTAATATTATTGCAAATGATAGTAGTGACCAAGACACCTAGGCTTTCTGGAGTGGCCCTCAAGGTGTCACCAAATAAATATAAGCACTCTCAAAGGTTAAATCCTTTCTAAAAGGACCAGCCACAATAAAAGTTTTAAATATATTTAATAATAAATAATAAAAGAACATGAAAATACTGAATATATATTTAAAGTAAACCGCAGAGTTCAAATTACAGGAATATTGACAATAACATTGATGGACAGACTCAGACAAATAAAGAAAAAAACAATATCTAAGCTAAGCTTCACTATATTTTCCTGACTGAATTTAGGAGAATTACTATTCCCTACTTACTTAATACAGCAAGGCAGATGATGTGGTGAATAGTCCTTCTTGTTGTCAGGCCCAAGACAGAATACTCAATACTGAGAGATTTATCTTTGTAATATCTAAAATTTCCAAGATGACTGCCAGAATGACCTCAACTGGTCATCTGACTATGGGTTCTCACACTATTCCCCTTTGAAGCTTCAGACAGGATGTTAGCATAGATGTGATAAGATGCATATCTAAGGTTTTGCTAATGTTTATGGCAGTGCCTGGGGTGTCCCCTCTTTTTACTGAGCTAAAGAACAAAGGTTTCTTCCAGACGTGCCATCTCCAGTCCTATTCAGAGCTGTGAGATAAGTATTTCCATGGCCCAACAGGTGGTCCAATTAACAGTATTTTTCTTCAAGTAAAAAGTAAGCTAGCTGTTTAACCCCTTCTCTTCCAGTGTCCTTTGCTAACATATATACTTACAGGCTCACATGTAAATTCCTTCTCTGGCCAGCAGGACCCACTGCTGATGCATTTTTTAACACTTGTAACTTTACAAACACATTTTGATTTTCAAACCCCATACAGTTCTAATACATTTGCGACATAAGCAGCTGTACAAATCAGTTTGATATTCAAATGCCATACAGTTCTAATACATTTGTAGCACAAGCATCTTTTATAAATTAGTTTGACATTCAAAGGACATATCATTCTTTACAGAACTCCAGCTGGCTATGCTGTCATTGGCCCATATCATCTCAAGCACAATTTTTAAATTTGATATGTGTTGCATTACCAAATGACATGACCAGGTATTGGTTAAAGTCTTTGCCTCCCATGCACAAGGTACAAGGTTTGATCCTGACCTCCAACCAATACCTGTTTGGAGTTTGCATGTTCTCCCTATGTCTGCCTGGGGTTTCTCCCATATCCGAAAAACATACTGAGTGTTTCCATCTCAAACTCACCAATGAATGGAGCTGTGGACAGCAGCTCAGACTCTACATGATGCCCTATAGGGGAAGAGTTGTACAGACCAGCCACTTTGGGCATCTACTATGGTACACAGTATCCTCAAGATAGGAGAACACAGATCACAGACTGTGCACCGTGGCAGAGCTAGCCACTCAGGGTGTAAAATATGACTCAAGGTGATTCAGTCATGTTGACTAATGTCTCCAAAAATGGGCATGGGTAGTTACCGGTGATAAGTGGTTGAGGACCTGGCCTATTCTGACTCACGCCAGGGACCCTTGCTAATGGTGGGAGGGGTATATGTGCCCCTATTGGCCAGTGTGTGCCCGCCATAAAGCCCAGCAGCCCTGGGTCAATAAACTACTGACTGGCCGGTATCTAGTTGCCCAGCTTGGGTTATCTGGGATAGCTCTGTTGAGCAAAAGCTGGATGTAAAACCAACCAACCTGCCAAATATGAACTGAGAATTGCTATGCCTAATGTAGGTTCACTGACAGGATGCAGCTTGGAAGTGGATGACATGATGATACAGAGGAGGCTGGACATCCTATATATCCAAGAGATGAGATGGAAGGACAGTGCAGCAAAGCCACTTGGCTTGGGATCCAGATTCTACTACTCAGGTGGGGTACAGGCTAGAAATGGTGTAGGAATTGTGATGAGAGAGAGGCTTCAGAAGGCAGCGATGGATATCATCAGAATTAATGACAAGACTCATGGCAATCAGACACCAGTGTAAAGATAGGGCAGTATTCATATTCTCAGCCTATGCCTCACAGCAGGGTTGTGATAGTGAGGAAAAGAGTGCATTCAGACAGCAGTTGCAAGTCCTACTAGATAAAGCAGGGCAACATGAATTGGTGTTGATAATGGGTGAATTGAAATGCACATATTGGGACAGACAGAACAGGATATGAGGACTGGCTAGGTCCACATGGGTGGTGCAACATGAATAAAGAAGGAAAAGCCATTTTAGACTTCTGTCTGGCAAATGGCTTGATAGTAGCCAACACATGATTTAGAAAAAGAGACAGTCACAAGATCATATACAAGAGTAGCCAGCATGCAACTCAGGTATACTTCCTCCTAGTAAGAAAAAGGCACTGGGTTTGAATCCATGATTACAAAGTCATCCCCAGTGAAACAGTTGGCCCACAGCATAAACCACTAGTTGCCACAATCAGCTGCAAGCAGTGGTCAGAGAAGGCTCTAAGGTCAACAGAGACCAGGCTGAAGACCTGGAAGCTGACTGGAGAGAAGTACAGTAGTTCAAGGAATTACTCAGGGCTCTAGCACCCCAAGAATATGAGGAAATAGGTAGAGTTGCAGAAGACTGACAGTGCCTAAAAACAGCATGCATTAGGACTACAGAAGTGGCTGAGCCAGGTATGGAAATAAGGTATATAAGGAAAGCTGGTGGTGGAATGCAGAAGTCCAGGAAGTCATCAAAAGAAAGAAGGAGTGCAGGAAGAAGTAGGAGATAGAAAAGTCTGGCCAGGCTAGGAAGGACTACTGGTTGGCTAACAAAGAAGCTAAGAAAGAAGTTGCAATAGCAAAGATTAGGGCATCAGAGTCACTCTACCACCTTCTGGAAAGGGACTCAGTAATGGTCCCAAAGAAACTATATCAGATTGCAAGGCAAAGACAGAAAGATAAAGAAGATAGTCAGACATCCTTCATAAGGGATACCAGCAACAACCTGCTCACCAGTCCACAGCACATCAAAGGCAGATAGAAGGAGTATTTCCATCTGCTTCTGAATGAAGAAAACCCCACAGAAGCTGTACTGCCCCAGAAAAAGCCTACGATGAGAAAAGAAGAGGAGCCCACCTTAGAAGAAATAAGAATAGCACTAAGGAAGATGAAGTCAGGGAAAGCAGCAGGCTCAGATGAGGTAACAGCAGATATGATAAAGATGCTGGGTGGGATAGGGGAGAAATGGCTCCTGAGGGTACTAATAGCAGTGTGGTGAGAAAGGCATATCCCAGATGACTGGAGAATAAACATATTTGTGCCAGTGTACAAGAACAAAGGGGACATCCACAACTGTGGGCAGTACAGAGGCATCAAACTCCTACCACATTGCACGAAAATTCTGGAGAGGGTGATTGATAAACGGATAAGCAGTGTAGTAGAATGTAAGATGGGAGATGAGCAGTTCAGATTCAGATCAGGATGCAGCACAGTTGACCTGTTGTTTGCATTGAGACAGATACTTGAGAAGAAGCTAGAGATGAAGAGAGAGCCCAACTGGGCATTCCTAGACTTGGAGAAAGCATATGACAAGGTCCCAAGAAAGCTGATCTGAGCAGTACTATGGTGGTTTGAAGTCCCAGAAACATTGGTAGAATTAGTGCAGGCTATGTACAAGGACCCAGTGACTCAAGTACGAATGGTGTTTGCCCTCACAGAGGGGTTCCCAGTGGGAGTTGGTATACACCAGGGTTCAGCTCTGAGCCCACTGCTGTTCATACTGGTGATGGACTACATTAGCTAACTGGTTGGAGGGGACAGATCAACAAAGCTGCTGTATGCAGACGGTGTGGCAGTACAGGCAGACTCTGAGCTAGAACTTCAGCAAAGGATAGGAGAATGGAATGCAAATCTGAAGGCACATGTGATGAAAGCAG
The DNA here is from genome assembly GCF_019279795.1 of Protopterus annectens. Taxonomy (NCBI): domain Eukaryota; kingdom Metazoa; phylum Chordata; order Ceratodontiformes; family Protopteridae; genus Protopterus; species Protopterus annectens. The sequence goes on along the minus strand of NC_056736.1, from coordinate 372,765,833 downwards.
AGATAAGATGGTGGTAATGGTAGCAAACTGGGGAAATCAGAAGAAACTGATAATAGACATAGAAGGGAAGATGGTGGAACAGGTAAACAGCTTCAAGTATCTGGGAGGGGTGGTTGAGGAGAAGGGTAGTCTGAATGAAGACATCAAAGCTAGTATCAGAGGGGCTGCAGCCAACTGGCATAGAGTATCAGGTGTAGTCTATGACAGAATAATGCCAAAGAAGCTGAAAAGTAAGGTGTACAAGACAGTGGTGCAACCAGTTCTACTGTATGGTACAGAAACCTGGGCAGTAAAGACAGAACAGCTGAAGAAGCTAGAGGTGATGGAATTGAAGTGCCTTAGATAGGTCGTAGGATGTACACTGTGGGGCAGATGAAGAAATGAGGACATAAGAGCAGAAGCCAAAGTAGCTCTAATTGCAGAAAAGATCAAAGAGAACAGATTACTGTGGTTTGGGTACATGTGTAGAAAAGCAGAAGGCAATCTGGTGAGGAAGATTTGGAACAACAGGAAGAAGGTAAAAGGACGTGAGGACATCCAGCAAAGAGGTGGATAGATTGTGTGAAAGAAGATCTGTGACAGTCAGGCATGAGTGTTGAAGAAGGCAGGAGTGTGGCACTGAATCGACAGAGTTGGCGACAGTTAACACGATACCCCAACCCCATGTAGAAAAAATAGGAAAGAGGGGGGTGATGATGATGATGTTTTGCATTACATTTATCTGATGAAGTTCTTGATATATGAATAAAGAACAAAATAACTTATTTTAAGAACTGGTTGTGGTGACTGCCTAAGTTTGCTGAGTACAAAATGCTTTTAGTTTTATGGATTGTTTGTTCTACGTCACTTTGGTGTTTTTCAGTTACAGTTATATGTTCAAATGAAATACATTAAAGACAAAATTACAGGAGGAAGAATAATCAGAAGTGTTAACAATCATCTTTTAGCAAGAAAGCAGAGGCTGTCAAAATTGCAAGAGTCAAGAGCTTTAAGGACAGACTCCCAATTTAGTCTGTCTAAGGCAAGCTGCAGTGCAACAAGAATTATCCTAAGAGAATGGTCAGATGCCAGTGTATATGGTCCTGTTAAATCCTCAATATATGGTGACCATTGAAGAAACTGTAAAGGCTGTTCCAGACTTAAACATGATTCTAAGGACTAACATTTTCCACTGCTAAAAGTGCCTTTTTAATGTACGCAGAAGTTTTGCTTTTTATTTAAATAGCCCCTTTCATGCCCAGTATACATTGTTAAGGTGAATTTTAAGTGACTGGTATAACTTAATGTGTGGTACCATATAATATACATTTACTTTTTCATGTTTAAACATTTTTTTTTCATGTGGTATATAGCTTTAATGCTCATGAGCTAGTTACAGTGCTTTGCATGCCATGTGGTACACAGACATTCCAGAGAAATCATTTGGAATTTACACCAACTGTTGTTTTACTTGTTATTTATTAAGCTTCCTGACTTGAAGGAAGGTGAGCTCCACTTCTTAAGACCTTTGAATTAATAGTTTTGATGGGGAAATCAAACATGCAATTGCAGTGTAAAAGCATTAAGAGAAAATGCTTCACAATAGGTACTCAGAAGAGAATGTTATGTCTGTGACATATGGTGTAAATGACGTGAGCTTAGAGAAACAGTACAGGTGATGCACGGTTTGAAACCTCTTTACAGATCATCATCCTTGCGAAGCTGAGTTTGTCTTTTAACCAGTTTAAGTGCAACCTAGACCAGTGGATGGGGAATAGAAAATTTACACCAGGCCTGGTACCCATGTCCCTTATGGACAGAGGTAGATTATAAATGTCTGACCCTCAATGTCCTACTTGAATACAGGAAGGACATCATTATTATTTTGAGAACACTTAGCTAGGCTTAGAAAGGCCCCCTGGATTGTTAGCATAGTAACAATCTATGAATCTAAGTATACAGTTTATAAGCAAAGTGTTTGAACAGAAACATACAATATCCATTAATGGAGTCATACAAAATATACTGTAGCATTGATTATGTGTACTGCAGATGCCTCATGCTCCTGAAAATTGCTTTGTGTTTGACTAACAGTATTACTGAAACACAAAAATAACATGCAGATCAGAAACCACTCTTTACTTAGCCTGGAGCAATGACTCAAGTCATACTCGACAAAGTGGAGTCTCAGATCTAGTAGTGAAATGATGAAAAGAGTTTTTAGAATGTTCGTTAGACACAAAGAAGCAGAGTTTTCATGCAAACGTATATGCGAGCAACATATTTTGAAAATTTTATTTTTGACTGTTAGTGCTGTTTACATTACTTGAATCTGTGGTGCAGGTCATTAGATCTAGGCATGCCTCTCAAACTGCAGACATTGAAAACAGGAACAAAGGCCCTCGAAAAAAAAAATAGCAGCAAAATCTAAATAGCAAATTAGTATAAAAATATGAATACCAATTAGCACATAACTTTTCCCCCTTCCAGTAGGAATGTGGGATACTACTCAAAAACATGTTTGAAAAAACAAGTGACAAAACTGTTGTAAAAAATAAAAGCAATTTATCAAAGCGACAGTGTAAAATCCATAGAGTTTAATAAGCTGTATTGCATGATTCTACCATGCAAGGTCATGTGTTTTTGCTTCAGAAAGAGGGAGAAGTAAGATGCATGCCTTCTTTCTTTACGTTATTGTTGCCACTAGTATATTGGTCATGTAGTCTTGTTTTCTGTGTACTAGACAACTTCAAAAATCATATGTGATGAGGGGGATTCAGAAAATTGTGTGAATGGGGTAAATCCAGCCTGAAAATAGGGACATACCTCCAGACATCATGTACAGGGATAAATCAGGATTGAAAATAGAAATCTAGGTCCCTTTTGCTGGGTATTCTATTTATTAGCATGAGCATGCAGATGTGTTCACAGATTCATAGGTATGTACTGGTCTAATAACCATCAGGGCCTTTGTAATCCAAGCTGTGCAGTCCAACCCAAATGCATCCCTATGTATCATGAGTGTTTATTAGGAGGGGGTATGTTGTTTAAGAAGTTTTTAGAGATTACGTGGGGAAGGTATGTTAGTGTGAGCATTACTGTCTGCATCTCTCTATCAGCCACATGGGGGTCAGGCTCCGAATGAATTTCTGATTTTCCATCCATTGGTCAAGGTTACGCTTATACAAATTTAGAGATGGCCTCTGCTTCACATGAATGGGAGCGTGTTCCAGAGCATGGGGATATTCTGAGACACATCTGCCTTGCCAACATGCCTTTTTTATGTCATAAGCAAAACTTAAATCCTGGGATCTAGTAGTTCTGATGTTTGTTTTGTGGATGTACAAAAGGTCCAACAGACCTACATCTGAGGATGCCTTGTATGCCAGGCATAGACCGCCTTTCAATATTCTGTAGAAGGCAGATCATAGAAACACAGTTTTAATAAGATCCATACATGACAATGTGTTTATACCTTGGATTCTCCTAGGAGGAATCTCTGTGGGCATTCCAACTGTTATGTGTGTCTGGTCAGACACATGCTGAAGAGGGGCATTATACTCAATGATGGGTTCTGATAAGGGTCAAAAAAAGTTGCACTATGACTTCCTTGGACCTGGCATGCTATGCCTTTACTTATAAATTGGGCAAAAAAATGCCTGATGCCAGAAAAGAACCCACAGCATTTTGATCTTGTCAACACCAAAGGTCAGTATACAACTGACATTTTTTTTAGCATGTGTATGATAGTGCTGAAAATGTCACTATTTAAAGGAACCACCCTCAGTCATTTGGATAATGATATACTTTCAGCATAGATTAACAGTGTAGAAATTTCAGTTATTTATTATTTGTTAATTGGGTAAATTATATCGTATTGAAGTATTTGAAAATAAAGTTACTAATGGGAAACAGATATCTCTGCATCATTTAAAATGTGTTTGGCATCACTATATCAGTGCTTTCTGTAACTGAATTTAAAGCATTGGTATATATGCATCTCTAATGTATCAGAAGTGAACATTACCTCCCCATACTCTGGAATAGACTGCCCATACATGTCAAGCAGAGCACCTCCTTGGCCCTCTTCAAAAGGAACCTTGACGATTGGATGGGAGATAGGAAATTCACCCCGGGGATCATGTCAGTCGCCCTGCTAGACAGGAGTCCAGGGAAGTAAATACTGTGGGAAGAAATATCCAGGGAATTGTTATAGCTAGGCTTGTTTAGGCCCTAGGGCCGATAGCCTAGTACCAACCTATGAACCTATGAACCCTTACATCTGCTAGCAAATCAACAATTTTATTGGTGCTGGTCTAATGTTACAAGTTTACTGGTAAAAAGAAAATCACAAAACCTGTAAATAATAGAATTTACACCAAACATTTAGAATCTTGGTGTCTCATTAGATCTGAATTTGGTGAAACTTAATTCAAAACAAAGTTAATAAAATGGCAAAATGCCAAATCAATGCAAATACATGACAGTATTTTTGCAGAAGGAAACCCAGTGCATCCTCCTCCTTTTATTCTTTCAGTATTACAAATCAAAGATTGCACAACATCATTGAGGGGGTCAAGTTCCTTGTCCTTTAGAATATGTATCAAAAGTGATATAAGGTACTGGTATTAAGGAACCATTAGGCTCCGTGACTACAGTGATGTTCTATGTAAGTTATTTGTGTTTAGGACAAGAAGGGAAAAAAACCAACAAAAATAACATTAATTTGGATTTTATTCCCATGAAAGCTACGTGGTATTCTGTCAATTCTTCATTTTTTCGATGAAATGTGATTTGACAACAGATAGTTATTCTATATATATAAATAATTCCAAGACTCCAAGACTATTTCTATCATAAATTAAAGGGTCCATCAGTTAGTTTGCATGTTACCTTAATCACAGGTTTCAGTTCAGTAAAAATAAAAGGGTGTTCTTATCTTCTAAGTGTTACTGAAGAAATGTAGACAAAATGTAGTATATTTTGAAGCGTATTAGTCACATTTTGAGATATCTATGTTTTACAATTCATTTTGTTCATAATTACACTCATCATGTTAATACTGTAAGGCCAGTGTATTGTTTGATATTTCAGTTTCACTCTTTACTTAGTTTTTCTCAACAGCCATGCCCATAGTTTTTCTCTGTAGCCACACCCACAAAAATAATGCCATGGTAAGTACTGGGTAATGGTTTACATTCAACTGTAAAGCATTCTGGGTAAACAAAACAACTTACTTCTTTAGAAAGAACAGCTTTTTACTTACATTGTGGTTTCACTTTTGTTATTATCACATTCATTTTCAATGTAGGGTCTTTTTTTACCTACAAGACCTAGTTGATAAATTGTATTTGTAGGAAGTAAGAAATTCCTGCATAAGCATATCTCATAAATACATTATTTTAAGTAGTGGAGCAGTGCACATTCTGTCTTTCATGGTGCCATTTTAGAGTTTTATTAGCTCCAAGAAAACTTTCAGGTAATCAACTTTATCAACCAAATAAAATGCAAAAAATAACACTGTTTGCAGCAAAAACTGTAAAATGTGTTGTTGTATATGCTAAAGAGCTTATACGTAACGTCAAGGATTTTTACTTACATCTGCTTCAGAGCATGGCCAATACACTTTTAAGACTGACAATAAAATAAATAGAAGAAACAGTTCTGAATCTGGATACAGCCATACAAGTAAACATACTGCTAGTGACTTAATATGACTTTAGACTCAACCATCATCTGTTATTTTGACAGTCATGTTTTGCCTCATTGCAACTCCATGTGTAATGCACAACAGACAATAATGTGTACAACAGGCCATATATCTGTATTTGAAATTCATTTACATTAGTCTATATGTATAAGTTTACTATTTATATTGCATCTAATGTAATAAAAATGTTACTTTTCTTCAAGGCATACCTATTAGGCAAAAATGCTTTCTTCACAAGTGATACAGGGGTACTGACATGGTTAAATGACTTGTTTAGAGTAGTGAGTGTGAAAAGTGAATTAAAGCTACTAAAATGCATGTCTATAGTATGTAAATATATACGTAATATTACTGCCCGTATAATACAAATGTGTGGTATTACCTATTTAAAAATTATCTGTACTATAATGCTCTGAGTATTGAGCAGTGGGCTGTTGGGTGTGAGATGCAAATGTGTTAACATTGTTTGTGCTGCTGCCATGTTGTTTATAACAAAGTTACCTGCCTACTGACACCTACACTGAATGCTGACATTTCTGAGATGCTCCTCACTAGAAGAAGCAGATTGTATTTCATAACACCATATGATGCTTATTCATAAACTATATCAGCAGAGAATGAGACACTTAAGCTCAAGGCTACAGAATCGACTTTGTTAACAGATGGTAACTTTAAAATTCTCTGTTTACTGCCACTACAACTTTATTTGCCAAAAATAATGCAAATCTGGCACTGCAGTAATATTTTGTTGTAATGCACGCATGAAGGGCTGCTTTTGTGTTATGGTTGCAGTCTGCAATATGGAGCAGTAGAAGAAAGTTCAAAGTGATATAAATGTTATTCCACCAAACACTGTTTGCTCTGCTAATGCCAATGACTGCAGCTATTTAATTGACTCGGCTCCCACTTGCCTATAGGAAGCTGCATGGTCCACAGCTCATTAACATCTAATTAGCCCTACTAGCCTTGAAGATACGACAAGGAATATCAGAAATCCTGGGATCACCTTAGAGCTGCATCTGTTGGTGCCAGCGTACAAGCTTCATGGGCTTCAGAATTTCTTATTAATAGCAATTAATAACCATATAGGAAACAGGGCTACAGCCTGCATAAGACATAAGACACAAAGCTGATGTGAATTGTCCTTCAACCACCATTGTTAGACTGTGACTTGCATATAATTCACAGGAGGACACAGCTTGGTTATGTAGTACTTTTGTTTGGTCAGCTGCTTACATGTAGTAATGCCAATGACTCAGCAGGCTGTGTACTTGGCTTTGATGCTGACACTCAGAAGGCAGTAGAGTCTTTCTGTATTCTAGGCACTTCAGATACACAGAAAAGCATTTGAGGCAAATTCCAGCACTGACATTCTATCCATAAAATGAGATGCTAAACCAGTATGCCAGCTGCCTGTTCCACTGTCAGTGCAGGGCAACGTTCAAGTTCATAGTGCACATTTCTGGAATAACAGAGGAATTTGTATAGAGGTCATAGAAAAACGCAGGAAATGACAGCAAAGTGGACCAATAAAAGGGGAAAAATCCTATTATTTAGAACATTTCAGACATTCTATTACAAGTGAAATTACTACAAAATTATTTCTTACAAATGTGTAGCACTATAATTAAAAACAACAGTTGCTGTGGCAGTGTTCGAAGCAAGTATATAATGCAAACATAAATTTAAAGTTATCCCGTTTCCTCTGTGTTTAAATTTTCTTCATATTTAATGATATTTAGAAAATTAAAGTGTAAGGAAAGGAGCAGGCAGATGGTGGACTAACCAAAGAAGCAGTGAAATAAGGGAGACAAAAATGCAACACTACAGTGACAGCTTAGTAATAGTAGCCAGGAAGTACTACATACATAAATGTGACATAACCTTTAAACATACAAACCCAAGGCTGCACGTGACTTTAAAGTTCACTAAATGCCCTATGCTCTCAACCACTTATAGTTTGTTTGACAACTATTGTTCTAAAATAATTTAAAATATTGTTCTGCGACCCTTTAAGGAGGATTATTACATGCTTCAAGCATACCACCTGTGGGAATCAGTCAGCAGCAGTAGGAACATAGAAAGAAGTATGAGTGTCTTGGGATCAATTTATAAGCAAAGTGAAATACAACTTTTTTTGTGTTTATGTTTGTAATCACCACCACCAAGATTACAAGAGGAGATGAATAAGTAAGATGTTGAATAACACGGTAATGTGCCATGGTACAGTAACACAGTAATGTGCTGTGGTACATATTCAGTATGTCTGTGCAAGCAAGCAAGAGCATAACTTCTGTTGCCATATACTTAGGGGTGCCATGTGACAGTGCTAATAAATCATGGAGCTACTGTGTCAGCACATACCACAGACAAGTAAGCACTGATAAGTGAACAGGAAAGGCACAGTATAATGACACATTTTAACATATCATCAAAGAGTAGATGAATTTCATGTTGCAATGTGCCCCAGTCAAAAGGCTGGGTACCTTAGCCAAAAGCTGTACTAATTCTTGTAGTGGATTCATGGTAAGTGTAAGTCAGTCAGCCATGCACTCCCTGATATAGTGCCTACTCTACATATATATATATATATATATATATATATATATATATATATATATATATATATATATATATAAGGCTGGAGTTCACTGAAAGATTCAAAGCCATTAAATAGTGGGAACCAGCTGTTAGACTCTTGTCAGAGAAATGGCTGAGTATCAAAACTAGTCTGGAATCTTGTAGTGTGTATTAAAATACATCAGTAATAAGCAAGGATGCAGGTTCATGAACCTTGACAGCAGTAGCTCTGGGACTGCAGCAGTGCCTGATGCTATTTTGTAGACATTGACCCATACATGAAATATGTGCTGATTATGGGTTTAATGCAGAGACTAGGTATTTCCAAGAAGATGAGTATATGAAATGCAAGATAAATTATATATATATATATATATATATATATATATATATATATATATATTATATATATATATATTTTGCAAAAAAAATCAAGCTTTATACTAAAGACAGTTACATGTTTCATAACCGGATCAGGACAGTTCAGTAAAACACAATTCATATAGTCATATTTCATCTAACAAAATACACCAAAAACTGGACAGTGACACATTTTACTAGAAGGTTTCTACTACATTTCAGAGACAAAAAATAGGTATGATTTGCTGAAAAATAATGTCAGCAGAGCAGTGCAAAGCATGATTTGATGAATTGTGCTTCCCTGAACATTCCTAACTTATTCAGTGACCACATTTTTATAAATTCAGAAATTTTCCCTACTCTTGCAGTACAGTTGCAAGGGATAGGTAAAATACAAAAGGCTCAAATTATGATACACGATGTGGGGTTTGCAAAAGGAGTGAGTCTTGGTATCCTAATTGTTGTCCAGGTATACTTTCTTCTAGGAGATGTGTATGGAATGGCCACCATGCTGTGTATCCATGTATTACTTGAAACTTTACACTTTTTAATTGCTGCATATTTCAAGGCTGATATTCTAAAATATGTATTAAGCTTAGTTTCATTTAGTTCATTTAGTTTAAGCATTTGTTAAATGGGTACGTGATTTCATTCTGGCAGACCCTTTTTAGCCATACCTCAGATCACACAAGCAATAGCATAAGGTATATGCATTGACAGTAGGCAGTCACTCTACACAGTATGCCTTTTGGAGACTGGAGAAGGCTAGTTCTACAAGGGGGGAACATGCAGTCTCCCAACAGACATTAACATGGAGTTTCAGGTGACGGATTAAAAAGGAAAGACTCGAGCACACTTCTCATATTAGTTCTTCCATTAGAAATCACAATATAACTTTTCTGTTAGACTAAAAAGGGGTTGTGGGTGGATGGATGGAACTATCAGTTCCAAATCTTGATGGTGAGTATTACACCTAGACATCACTATGTATTTTATGGTATTGTTTTTATTTGTTTCATATTATTCATTTTTATGCAGTAAGGGGAAATCAGTCATATATTAAGACCAAGAGCAGGGCGGCCACGGTGGTGCAGCGGTTAGCATTGCTGCCTCACAGCAGGAGGTTTTCCAGTTCGATCCTAGGCTGGGGTGCCTTCTGTGCAGAGTCTGCATGTCCTCCCTCTGGTCGTGTGAGTTTACTCCGGGTGTTCTGCTTTCCTCCCACATCCCAAAGACATGCTGTAGGTGGATTGGACACTTTAAAGTGGCCCTAGGTGTGAGTGTGTGCCTTCTGTGGAAGATTGGGTGCTGGGCTGGCAAGCCAATTAAACCCACAAATTGCTATTAGTGCAAAGGAATTTACAATGACAGATTCTTATACACATTTATATATATACATATGCATATATATTTGTTCCACTCCTGACTAACCCCATAACTTCAGCTTTGTTTTACATTTTTTTTTTTTGGTATATGCACTGGTACTTTTTGGAATTTTTTGTGTATTACAAATGGAGATTGGAAAAGCAATGCAAACATTATAAGAACTATGCAGGCATAGACGTACTATACTTTAAATTAGATATAATCCTTTGAGGACTAAGCAATGCAAACAAAACCAGACTAACATTATCAAGTACATTGCAACAGTTAGTGATGTGCTTCCTAAGCATCTGTTATAGTTAATATATTATTGTTCACTTTTCAACATAGGGTTCCATATTCTAGCATCAGAATAAGTCATCTAGTAAAGAGTGACACTAGTATTAATGTTATTTACGAGGATAGGCTTCTTAAAATATAGCCCAGTAATCTGTGACCTTTGTTATATATCACATTAATATGAACACTAAAGTTTAAGCTCCCATTTATTAAAAATCTCAGATCCACTTCTGAGGTGGAATATATAAAAGTCAGCACACATCATTTAGTCACATCTCTCATGCAGTAAAAGCGTTCTTTAGCTGGTATACTTTCTCAGTTTCCAAAGTAACAGTAATAATAATATCACTAGTGATAGAGCATCCCTAAGCACCATACCTTTGTAGTGAAACTGTTACAATATTTAACACTAGAAGCTAAAAGTAGATACGCCTCCGACCCAGGGAAGTGGCAGTGGCATCATAGGTTATTACAATTATTACTTCAATATTTTGAAATTATCTACAAATCTGGTATCATTTGAATCTTTTTGCTCCCAACAGTGTGACCGCCATGTCCACAGGGTCCTATTTTACCACATCTCCACATGGGAAGGCACTCCTTTCTGGAGGGAATAACCTTTCAGCAAACCCACATACTGATGTGGTAGTACAGTGTGTAACTTGAGTACCAGGGCATCTCATCCCTAACAAGTAAAGATCAGGGAGTGTTCATTAATGTTTCTGCATGTTGACTATGTAATGTATGCAAACCTGCACCTAATAAGTGCTTCTGCACTATCAGCATTCAGCACCATCTTACAATGTACTGTCTTCATGCAGGCCAAACCTGGAACCAGTCTTAAGACCAATATAAGAGGATGTTCCTTCAGGAAAAAAAACTTTCTCACTCCCTACCAATAATAGCACTTCTCCCAAATAATTTCACATGTGCTGGATTCACTACACAAGTCCCATCACCTGCATCATATTCAAAACAACTATTCTTTTGTGCCAATTGAGCTGGCTATAGTGTCTGTACAGGTTGTCCAGAGTCCTTGGCATGTAGTTTAATGCATGCGTTTGGCCTCCTTCTCATTGCCTCCAGTCTTTCTATCCACAAGTCTTTATTACTACTTCATGCTTTTCCCTACAAGTAGCTGGAGGAGAAGGATATACAGACAAACATACACACACACACACACACACACACACACACACACACACACACACACACACACACACACACACACACACACACACACACACACACACACACACACACACACACACGCACACACGCTGATGCCTGTGATCCTACTGCTCCCAAATCTACTGTTGTTTTGTTATGCTCCAGTAGTTAATAGTATTTGTAAGTCAACCACTGCACACCAGCATATCTTTTACACAGCAGCTCAGACAACGTTCATTATTGGCAAATAGAAATAATTCAGGCAGAAACTAATTTAGATCCCCTATTACACATGTAAGGCAGACATTTCTATAGTGTAAAGCTGTTTTGCACACTGTAAATAACAAATGCCTTTTCTAAGCATAACTCTGGATTCCCAAAGCAGCAGATCTTCACTATTTTCTATATAAAACCAAAAGATCTCAGCCCCACCCACTAAGAAGACAATGTATATCCTTAGCATCTATTGTAAGTGAGATGCAGGCAATGCTTTAGGTTCACACAAATGAAAAATGATGACACCATATAATCAATAATTTCAGAACCTGCCTGAAGGCTTCTCTGATGTATTTCGTTGACTCATTCAGCTATAATGCGGTGGTGGTGCTGCGGTAGCATTGTCGCCTCACAGTAAGAAGCTGTCCGGTTCAATTCTCCGCTAGAGCATCTTCTGCGAGGAGACATACGTGAATGTGTGTACCTTCGTTGAAGGTTGTGCATCAGGGCTGGTAACTCGGCACGTACAAATCAATTACCAACCATTAGTGGACTGGAGTTCAGCTGTGGCGACCCCTAACCGGGAAAAGCAGAAAGACACAACAACTCCAGAATTTATTGCATTTTTTATTCTGGCAAAGGTGACTGCTTTTCTATGGTCACCATCAAAAATAATAACTGAGTACATTTTTAAAATTTCCAGCTGCTTTTAAATAAATAGCAATGACAGACTGAATCACTTTTACTATACGTTATCTATAAATGAGATTTCAGTCCAGTCATATGATTAATGAAAGTTTACCCTCACCAAAATATCTTTATAAGTAATCAGTTCTGATACATCAAGAGATGTGCATTAGAAAATGCTAGCGTTTTGATGAATGAATTATCTTCGGCTGTATCATACAATTTTTATTTATTTTTTTGCTACTAAATAAACCTCTAGTATCTGTAGCTGTAACACAATTCTATATCAAAAAATTCTTGCATTACCCAATTTTACAATGCTTATTGATGCACATTTTACTTTTATATCTTTTCTGTGTGCTTTAACACTTTACCATTATAATCTCTTATCTGTAAATGTGTTCAATGTAAATTGTAAATACTTAAGCATGTTCTATTATTTGTTATTATACAAACATTGTAGATCTATTCTCCTCAGAGCCCATTGAAAATGGGCTTCAACCCAGCCAGATATCCCTGTTATCAACACATATAGATCTGCTTACAGGCATACATACATAAGTAAACAAACATGGAGAACAGACATCGAATAAAAGGTACAAAAATTTAACACTACTAGTTAAATTTATCAGCATCGGGTTTCAAGGTTATAAAGACTTTATTAGTTGATTCTCAAGTTGGTGATAGGACACTAGCCCTGAATCCCCCCTTTCACCTCAGATGATGCCCAGATACAAAGAAATGATAACTGGCTTTACTAACTTGTTCGGTTTGCCACTTAACTGCCTGTTGGCAGTCAGATAAGTAGCTGAGAAACCAGAAGAGGGCAGACTGGGTTAGATTTAAAGTAGCTAGTTCTTTTAGCAGCTTTTGTGTGATAATGTATCAAAGGCCTTAGACATATCAAGAAAGATGGCAGAGACAAGCTGGTTATCATTTCTAAAATGGTTGATTGAGTTTGTAAAGCTGACAAGGGCAGTGGTGGTACTGTGTTTAGGTCTGAAGCCATGTTCAGATGCAGATAGGAGATTATTACTTAGCAGGTAGTTAAGGAGTTGTCTGTGTATGCATTTTCCAAGAATTTTGGCCATAGGAGGGAGGATGGTAATTGGCCTGTAGTTTGAAAACTCTGTAGATGTGCTGCCTTTGTGGAGGGGGGTGATACAAGAGACTTTCCAGAGGTTGGAGACATATTGCTCAGTAATGGACCAATTTATTAGGGGAGATATAGAGTAGGGGATGGAGTCTGCTGCTAATAATAATTATAATAATAATAAATGCATGACAGAAGGATCGCAGAAGGATTGCATGATAGTGTTGCTGACAGATGTGGTATAGCTGGGTTTGCTATTTTGTGCCTTGATAATCATAAACTTTTTGTCAGATATTTAGTCAAAAATTCAGCACCATCCCATGTCTAGCACCAATGTTACTACTCTGAGAAGGCGCATTAGAGAGTTTTTTTTGAAAGACCAATTTATTGACTTTGCACTTTTAGAAAGGTCCTCACTTTTTAATTTATATGCGAGGTACATGCATCTAAAGACTGAGTAGTCATCTGGCTGTTCTCCTTTTTTGGAGGAAAGTATGGGAGCAAGCTTTAACAAGCTCAGCCTCTAACAAAGCTGAGAGCTTGTCCTGGACATAAGGATTTTGTGATCAAACCACTGAGTGGTCTAGTCCTCTATAAAACTGGATCCTAACAATAGCCTGCAAGCAAAACTTGACAAGACACTTAGCACATATGCTCTGTAAAGTAAGCAAGAAGTAAAACTCTGAAGCATCTACAATATGACACCCATCACCTTTTGCTGTCAAGTTCTACCATTCCAACATTTTTCCAGAAGGTTAATCCCTTTGAGGAATAAAGAAGTGACACTCTCCTTATGGGCCAATGTCGAGTACAGGCAGTAGATGAAAACAGATCAATACATAATCACATTGTGAGCTGAAAGTCTGAGGTCAGCAGGTAATCAGGTACTCCTGGGCAAAATAAGAAGTACAAAAGAAAGAATAGCTTTGCATCCTTGACTGACTGCACTTTGGATAATGGATAGGTTTGCCTTTGAACAACTATAAAGAATCCTGGGAGCTTTTCAGTCATGCAGAAGCCTAAGGGTATTAATCTATTTTATCGGTATGCTAAATTTCTGTACATTGCTCATCAATTTATGGTTAAGACAGTTAAAGGTATATGTCAAATCATTAATGCAATGCATGGCTGCTGAGGTTGTTCTAGACACTTATTTGGATCTGTCTCTCAGTGAAGATTATATAATTTGTCCCAGAGGATACACATTAGAAGTCTAACATGTATTTCCCATGATGGGTAGGAAATAGTCAGAAGAATATTGGCAAGGATTTTTTCCTTAGGGATGGATAAAGCATCACCTCAATAATTTTCTCACAAGAATTTGTTTCCATGTCTTATATGTTGTAATCAAGAGGGCTTTTTATAAGTTCTGTAACCTTTGCTCAGTGTTCCATATTCAGAGAATGGGTCATGAAGCTTCATTGTCAGTTTTGTAACCCCATTCTCAAAGACTTCAGCCAGTACATCATTTAGAAGATAACTGTCAGAAATTCAAAGACTGGTAATATCAAGTCCTGGAATGTGGACAATGGAGGGAATGACGGAAAATATGTACTTAAATATAATAAATATGAGATTGACATTACTCATAATATTCCCTTTTCTCCAAGGTATGGCAATCTTGGAGTTGATATATTTAAGTTCACGGGGTAGTATATCATCAGTAATTTAATACTCGCACAGATAAGGGTGAGTGAAGGTAGATTCTGTGGGAGTATGCTGTAGCAGTTTAAGCATTAATTACTCAGATAAGAATGAGTCATTTGAAAATGTATGAACATGTGGAAAGTGAGTGGCAGGGATAACAGTTAAGGTATTATTTATATGTTTGCCGGAAAAGTCCATCTGGGCCAGAAAGAGCCCCTTTTCAGCAGAGGCCTGGAAAGAAAAACTACAGTTACAAAAAATTAGAGATAGAATAAACAAAACATAAGGTAAATAATGTAATAATTACAGTTACAGTAGAACCTGTGAGGGGAAGGCAATACACTAACATAAAACAGTTACAGTAAAACATGTGAGAAGAAGGCAAACGTAGTACCTTCTTTAAGCTACAAAAGGTATTATAGTACAGTTTCAATGAAGTGGTACAGTCTATGTGATAGGAAAAGGCAGTCTAGTACAGTCTTTTAACGTAGAGATGCAAAAGACAGAGAGAGATAGTGAGGAGTTAAGAAAAGAGCTTGTTTTGTGATTTGAAGGTAATAATTAATTAGGTAAGTGTCAAGCAATTTTAAAAGGACAATGGTTTGAGGTAAAGTACAGTCAGATGAGTATTGCAGTAGTGTGCTGAGTATTTAGCATTCACTGTGAATCTTGCAATTTTGTTATAGCAGCTTTCTAATCCGGATTTTAAGGAGGTCTGTAGCTTGTTCAAAAATGGGGCTCCATAAAGTAAAGAAGGAAGGAGGTATGATTTGGCTAGCATGATTTTTGAAGGAATATTCAGAAAATGCTTATACCTATATAATAAGCCAAGTTTCTGGTGTGCTTTCTTGATGTTACTTTGTACATGCAGGTTAGACTTGAATTTGTCATCAATGGTCACACCTAGTAATTTGGTATGGGGAACTATTTCAACTTTAGTTTTATTTAGAGGAAATATTTGTAATGATGATTTGTCAGGGAGACTGATTTAGGAGTTAAAAGGAGGAGCTTAGGTTTGTTTGGGTTGAGTATGAGTTGAGATGTGGTGAGCCATGTTTCAAAAGAGGTGAAAGTATATTGTGTTTTTAGCTGTAATTTTATAAGAGTGGAAGAGGAGCAGATGATGGTGGAATCATCTGTGTACTGAATAACAGTACCTTGCCCAGAGGC
Source organism: Protopterus annectens (assembly GCF_019279795.1). Lineage (NCBI taxonomy): Eukaryota > Metazoa > Chordata > Ceratodontiformes > Protopteridae > Protopterus > Protopterus annectens. The sequence continues at coordinate 372,749,559 of NC_056736.1, read as the reverse complement.
TGTATGCAAGTTATTGATAAATATATTAAAGAGTTAACCTACCTGAGTGACGTTAAAGACATGCAGGTAGGTGTGAGTGTGAATGGGCATGCCTTCTTTGAAGGTTGGGCATTGGGCTGGCAACTTGGCACCATAAAAATCCACTGCCAATCATGAGTGGACAGGAGTTCCGCTGTGGCAACCCCTAACTGGGAAAAAACAAAAGTCTTTTAGTAGAGGTCTAAGAATGGATACTTGTGGGATAACCTATTGTGATAGGCAGCAGTGGTGAGGTAGCCCCTTGCCATTTTACTGACTGCTGTCTGTTAGTGAGGTAGCTGTGAAACCATTTAACAGAGGGGATGAAATGCCAAGGTTAGAGAGTTTTGAGAGAAGTCCAGAGTGAGATAACATATCAAAAGCTTTAGAGAGGTCAATAAATAAAGCTAATAACAGTTTGCCAGAGTCTATTGCCTTATTTACATTATCAGTGAAAGACAATAGGGTTGTGGAGGTACTGTGGCCAGTTCAGAATCCATTTTGGGTATTGGAGATCAGGTTATTATGGAGGAGGCATTGCTGTAGTTGATGGTGAATACATTTTTCAAGAATTTTGGAGAGGGGAGACAGTATGGCAATAGGCCAGAAATCTGTTACTTCACTTGAATTGCCACCTTTACAGAAGATCTTTTCCATAAGTCTGGAACATGGAATTCTGCTATGGATCTATTAATAAGAATACAAGTAGGATAGGCTATGGTGTCAGCAGCAAGTTTTAGGTATTCTGGGGGGACAGTATCTACAGATGATGAGTATGGTTTAAGCTTGCGTAATATTTTTTATAAGAGATGCAGGGATTGGTTGGAAGGAAAAAGGGGAGGGGTTGGAGGTGGAAGAGACTGAGGATGGATGAGATGATTTACATTCAGGTATGTTTGGTGGAATGCTGGGGGGGATTGGTTTAGGATAGTCAGTTTGTGAGGGTGGGGTTGTGCAGCAAGGATTGGGGGTGAATTTAGTTATGCAATATATGAAGTAATTGTTAAACTTGATAGCAGTTTCTTGTGGAGCTTTTTCTGTGTGGGGTACCAAGAACACATTGAAACCTTCTGGTGTCATTCTAAGAGGATCCAGTATCTGTCTGCCTGGGATGACATGATCGACAGACCATGATGCTTTGCCAGAGATGGCCTGCATCTGTCAACCTTGGGATTCCGAATACTGGCTAAGGCTCTTGCCACCCCTATAGTGGCTTTTTTAGGCAAGGTTCAAATGACAAATTCACCACCGTAACAGGTACAAGCAAGCAAAATCTGAGGGTAATGCTACTCAATGCTAGAAGTCTAAACCTCAAAATGCATTCACTCAAGGCACTCCTTAAAATGGAGAACATCGACATCTGTGCAGTGACAGAGACCTGGTTCAAGGCTCCAGAGAGCACCCCTGTATTACCAGGCTATACTTCATACCACACCTTTCGGCCACCTAACCTGGATCAAAACACTAAAGGTGGAGGCGTGTCCATATTCATTAAGGATATCCGCACCTCCAGGCTAGTTGCTCAGCATAATGCATCCGAGATTATCCAAGTGCAACTAACTCTGGGCAAGACTGCAATCCAAATTGTAACTTGCTACAGATCTGCCACCATGCCCCAGGATTCCCACTTCTCATTTCTTGATACACTGGAAAATATTAGGGTACAACCCAACACCCTGATAATGGGCATTTTGTTTCAACTACCCCACCATTAACTGGGAAAACTACTCATGTACCAGCTCTTTTGCTCAACGTTTTCTGCAATTCATAAATTCCAGTGCCTTGGATCAACTTATCCATACCCCCACCAGGGGCAGCAATATCCTAGACCTGGTCATTACCAACATAGGCGACCGGTGTTCCACATCACAGGTCAATTCCTTGTTGGTCAGATCCAACCACAAGCTAATCACCCTAGACATCCACATCCCACCCCTCCCCATTAGGGAAACCACCATAAAAAATGTCTCCAAAGCCAACTTCACACTTCTTAAGACAGAAGTGGCAAACTTCACAACACCCATGCAGATGGACAATAGAGGTATGACTGCTGAACCCTATGCAAATGCACTTTATAAGCACTTACACGAGTGCATGGATCATGCTATCCCTAACAGAACCAAGATGCTATCCTTCAAAAAAAGGAAGCCAATCTGGTGGTCTTCTGCCATAAACAAACTCTACAACAGAAGAAAGAAACTGTTGCAAAAAAGAGTAAAATCCTATGACTGGAAGAACTCCCTGGTCAGCCTCAGTAAAAAGCTGAGATCCCTCATAAACTCCTCCAAAGCTAGTTATGAAAACAAAATCACCACTGATTTTAAAGACAACCACAAAGCATTCTATAGCTATGTCAAGAATCTCAATGGCAACACTCAGATCTGCTGTGAGTTACAGCACAATGGCACTAAATATGCAGAACCAACTGATATTGCCAACATCCTGGCAAATAGGTTCAGTGCTAACTTTACCCCTCCACCCCTTAAAGGGCCCATCTCTATACCAGAGGAATGCAAAGTTCCTGTAATCACGGCTGCACAGGTAAAAACCACACTCTCCAAACCCAAGAACACAGCATCCATGGGACCTGACAACATCCCAGGCTGCGTTCTACATTAACTACCGAATAAACTGGCACCCCACCTAAGCACCATGTTCAATCATAGCCTCACCTCAGGCTTTGTGCCACTGAATGGTGCACAGCAAAGTTATCCCACTCCACAAAGGGGGAGCCACCACGGACCCTGGGAACAACCGCCCCATTATCCTAGTGAGCCTGGTCTGCAAGGCAATGGAACGTATCATCATGGAACTTATAAACAAAGACATTGGTAATCTCCAAACTCTGGACCTCACCCAGTTTGGGTTTGTAAAAGGCAGATCATGTCTCCTAAACCTGATTGACTTCTTTGAAGCAGTTACCAAAGCCATAGACGAGGGTAAGGTGGTTCAAACAGCCTATCTAGATCTCGCCAATGCTTTTGACACCATCCCCCACTCTGGAATTATAGATAGACTCGCTAAACTAGGTATAAATCCCTATGTCACGAGATGGGTTGCCAACTGGCTCACTGACAGAACCCACACTGTGAAAGTAGCAGACTCCAAATCCGACTTGGAGTACCACAGGGTTCAGTCCTGGGTCCTCTCCTGTTTGGTATCTGCTTTTCTGAAGTACAGGCTAACACAGAAGGTCTTTGGCTAATGAAGTTTGCAGATGACTGCAAACTAGGAGCCATAATTGAAACTCCTAATGATGTGGACATCCTACAAAAGGACCTCACTGAGACAGATGCCTCGTGTTAAATCCATGGCCTCAAGTTCAATGCCAAAAAGTGCATTGTCATCCCCTTTGGTAAAAACTCTGTACCCATGAGCTACCACATAGGTGATAGTCTACTTAACACTGAAAGTGTGATAAGAGACCTTCGGACACATGTGGACAGTAGTCGCTCCTTTGATAACCACATCGCCATAGTAGCCAGGAAATCCTTCTACGTGGCACACCTCATCACAAAAGGTTTCTCATCCAGGAAAAAAGAAGTCATTGTTCCCCTCTACTCGTCGCTCATTAGACCCATAATAGAGTATAATGCCCCGTTTGGTATGTACCTCACAAGACATCTACAACAACTGGAAAGGCCACAGAAATACCTCACAAAGAGGATTACTGGCCTCAAACAGATGCCCTATGCAGACCGTCACAAAAAACTCCAGCTTTACTCCATCGCATATCGCCTACTCAGAGGCGATCTCTGCCTAAAATACAAAGCTATGTCAAACCCAGAGCTCTTGGACATGCTCCACTTAAAGAAATCCCACTCCCTCTGAGCTACAGTCTCTAGGGACCTAAACCTTGTCACCACAATAAACAGAACATGCTGGAGGGACACATTCCTGTCCCAGAGACTTCCCATACTCTGGAACAAACTACCTATCTATGTCAAACAGAGCTCCTCATTAGCACTCTTCAAGAAAAATCTTGATGATTGGATGGGAAATAGGAAATTCACCCCGGGGATCACCTCTGTGGCTCTGCTCGACAGGGGCACAGGAAAATAATTTTCTTGGGTGGCGAAAGCCAGGGTACCTTTTTGGCTAGGCTTGTATAGTCCCTAGGGCTGATAGCCTAGTACCTACCTATGAACCTATGAACCTATAAAAGCTTCAAACCAATGTCAACTACCCACATTTCTGGGCTAACAAAAATCTCTCAGTTCCTCTCTCCCCCTGCCAGAGTTGCTACTGACAAGGGCATCATGCTCCATAATTTGAGTATGGATTTCCCTTACCTACTCAGATAGGAATAATCCACTTGAGAATGTATGATCATGTGGAAAGCAAGAGTCAGACCAACCATGTGGAAGGTGCTGAGTTAGTTTACAAGCCCTTTAGTGAGACATTTTCATTCATACAGCTTTAACAGACAATGCTTAAACTGAGGCCTGAAAACTGAGTAGTCTGTGTGTTCAAATAAATCTTAGCGAATTGACTGCCATTGTTTATGGGCAAGGACTGAAAAGCTAATGCTAGTAGAATGTAGTCTGCAAGAAGAGGTTTGCAGAGATGGATTCTGAGATTACTGGTTATTTTAGCTGTAACAAGTTTTGAAGTGAGAGGGGAGGGGTATCCAGTGAAACATTTTAAAAAGTAGGTAGCCAAAAAGAAGCCTCTACAGGAAGCCAATTGTCCTTCGATAGAGTGATGCAGTGATGCTCATTCCAGGGGAAGTTTGATATCAAGCAGCAGATTTTATTAGAGAGAGTCTGAAGAATGACAGAGTTTGACAGAAGCAGAGGTGAGCAAGGGAGGGGAAGTACACTGCAGGACCAGCAAGATGCCCTGCTCCCTGAAATCTGAGTCTTGCTGTGAGTGAATACATGGGGTGAATAGGTTCCTCAGGTAGAAATGAATTGGTTATTGGGCCCTTGCATTGCCCATGGATGTCCAGTTTTTGCCCCCACAGAACAAATGTGCTGAATGGCTACAAGTAGAAGAGCCATCAGGCAGTTACTATAACCAAATAAAAATAAATAAATATTAAAATTTCAATGTACATTTAATAATAGAAGTTTTTATAACAAATGTGCCCAAATGCAATGTGACACGTATGGAGTCACAGGTCTACTGCAAACTGCACAGTGGAAATTCATCTCAAGGAAGAGGTGGACCCTTACTCAGTGCCATGTACAACAAGAGTTTAGTGCCTGAGCTGCGTAAGGTCAGTGAGAAGCTGAATCAGTTGGACTGCTGTGGAGTCTTTCAAGAAACCATCAAGCCTGCCAAGTGGTGTCTGCAGATGGTGCAAGTGTCAAAGGGGAGCAGGTCAGTTAAAGTGTGTGCTAACCTAGAAAAGTTACACAAAATAGTGCTACAAAAGAAATTCATGCTCCCAACACTAGATGAAATATTGGCTGAACTATCAAAAGTAAAGATGAGTTTGGTGTTGGAGGGAGAATCATTTTTGGCAAATTCATTACATGAAGGATAATAACATTTAGCATATAATTCTTTCACAGATTGCCTTTTGGGATTACAAGCCAACTTGCAATACTCCAGAGAGAGATAGATAGAGAGAGTTGGCAGACCTATTCTAACATCTAAATAGATGAGCAGTTTTTATGGATGATATCCTCAGCTAAGGCAGAAGTAAAGAGAAACATGAAAACAGCTTATCCATAGTGCAATAGTTATGAGAAGCTGCAGTGATAAAGCTTAAGAAACCAGATTTCTTTTTTCATCAAAAAAGAACAGTAATTCCTTGGCCGTATTAGAAATTAACATGGAGATCATCTATATGCACAGAAAGATCAGCTTATCAGGGAGAAGAAGCCCACTGAAAATGTTTTGACTCCTCAAGAGACTACCAGGGATGATGCAGTGCATTGTCAGATTAATTTGCCAGACAGTATGACACCCCTCACTACACTGTTGAAGAATGACTTTCTTCCTTACTTAGACTTAGAGCCTCACATGCTACATAGCATATCAAGCAACAAGCATTCTCCCACGTTTCCAGTCTTTAGCAGAGGTCTCATCTTCATCCCAACTGATGTTCAGTGCCTTCAGGTCTTGTACAAATGTTCTTCTCCAAGTGTTCCATAGGCATCCTCTTCATTGTTTGGCATCGGGAGGTACCCATGTCATTGCTGACTTTGGGATCCAATGGTTCTCCATTTGACAGCTGTGGCAGGCCAGTCAAAATCTTCTGTGAGCGATGATGGTGTGGAGTTTGCTCACTTCTTTGTAGAACCTCTTCATTGGTGATATGATTGTAGTATCAGATCTTGAGAATTTGCCTTAGGCCCCTCTGCTGAAAGACATCAAGCTTCTTGGTGAGACTTGCTGACGCCTTCCAGGTTTCACTGGCATAAATGGCCTTAGGGATCTCAATAAAGGTAAGCAAAGTGGAGCTTGATCTTCAAGGAGATGGATGATGAGGACTAGATCTTGTTTATCCTCCAGAAGACTGTTATCACCTTCCTGATGCAGCACTTGACATCTACTTCTACGTCTCTGTCTTTGGTGATCCCACTACCCAAGTAGATGAATCTCTCTGCTTCCACCAGCTGCTTCTGTCTGACCATCACTCCCCTTGTTTGGGTCACTGCATGTATGTTCATGATCTTTGACTTATCGCCAATGATCCTGAGGCTGATCTTGGTGGCTTCTCAGTCGAGGTTGGTCATTGCATTCTGCAGTTTCATCTCATCCTTTTTGAGCAAGGAGATGTCATCAGTGAAGTCTAGGTTGCCGAGGTGATCTTGATCAGTCCAGTGGATACTGGATCTGATACATGTCCCTGCTTGTCGCATGACATAGTCCAGAGCAATGAGGAAGAGGAGAAGGGACAGGATACAGCCTTGTCTGACCCCCGCTTGTGAACTCAAAGATGTGTGTGTGGCCATTTTCAGATTTGACACAGCAGCTCGATTACAGATACAGATCTTTGAAGATGGTAATAAAGGCTGTTGGTACACCATAGGAATGCAGGATCCACCAGAGGGACTATGAATGGATGCTGTCGAAAGCTTTCTCAAAACTGACCAAGTTGATGGGCAGTGATTTTCAGAACTCAACACATTGTTCTATGATGTTCTGGAGGGGGAAGATTTGTTCAATGCATGATCTTGCGCTGTGAAAGCCATTTTTTTCTTCCCTCAGGCATTGATCTATAGCATTCCACAGTCACCAAGAGTAGGACCACACAGAGCACTTTACCAAGTACTGAGAGCAGGGTGATGCCTCACCAGTTGGTGCATTCAGATGTGTAGCATTTCTTCGGAATCTTGACTATGGCACCTCTCCACCATTCTTCTAGGACTGCTCCAGTTTACCAGCACTTGTTGAATAGCTTTCCAAGCACTTCTGCCATGGCCTGACTGCCGTGTTTCATAAACTCCGCAGGTATTTTGTCCAAACTGGCTGCCTTGTTAATCCTGAGAGTTCTGATCGCAATGTTTACCCTCTTCAATGGTGATCGCATCAGTGTTCACTCATAGCTCTTCCTGAGCCTCATCCACCTGAAAGTCATAAATGGTGGTCAGTGTGCTCAATTTAGGGTTTGCTAGAAGTGTTCGATCCACCTTTCATTCTGCGCTTCTTTGGCAGTCAGAAGCTTCCCACTTTTATCTTTAACACATTTTTGAAGAATGAGATGTAGTTAAATTGCACACCAGATCATGTACATGGTTTGAATGGTATCTCATTTCAGAAACACCTGAACTTGCCTTTTTTCAGTAATGCCAAGCTTACCACTGTTAATACAAACACAACTAGTTATGGACGTAATGTACTCGTCCTATAAAAGCAAGATGTGGAAATCATATACAGCTTTCTAATCAAAGATTCTGACAGATACTGTAACTTGATTGGCTTAGGCATGAAAGGAGGGTTTACTTGCAGTATGGGTTTGCTAAGTTCTAAAAAAACATGAAATGGTTACATTCACAATGCACACAATGCACACTGGCATCAAACGTTGTTTCAGTAATCAATGACAACCATCTCAGCTGCATACTGTCAAATACTTTCCTGAGAATAGAGGGATATAATTAACAAGCCATGCATACGCTAAAGGTGAGCCTGGGTATAGCCAATGCATTAGCAAAATACCCCATGTTAGTAGTTCAACTATGTGTGTCAGAAATTACTAAAGAAATAAGTCAAATGTGTTTAAAGAAGCATCCCTTCCCATGTTTCCATTCTCTAAAATCAAGCTGGAACTGCTCACATAATGAAACATGACATACCAGAAAATCAGATAATGATGTGTTTTACTAAGTCAGACTGGTCAAGGCAGAGCTGTAGCTGAGGGTCAAATAAATGGGAAGTGCTTGATAATCCTAACATATATGAGTGAAGCCATCATCAGAATGTCATCAAACCCAAACAGCAAGTACAGCAAAGATACAGTAGTTAGGAGTAAGCAAAGACACTGGACACAAAGTGACACAATGTGCCTTCTGCTGGTCTGGAAAAAGAAAGGCACCACCACTGTCTGACAGAACACAGCAGAGTGTAGCTGGTGATACATAGATATGGGTGTAGAGCACTGGATCAGCTATGTACCTACACTGACGTCTGTTTGGTCAACAACATTTGATATCAATGCATGCAGATGGCCAATAGGTGTGAGAGACTGACAATTCCAGGTAGGGGAATTTTCCCTTTCCCAGGAGATTATGCAATCCCAGAGTTACTATATATAGTTAGCAGGGGATGTGGGGGGATGCAGGGTGCTTCCCCCCTGCAAAGCTTATGGATCTGCCTTTGCACTACAACCAATAGCTAACCCCACTGTCTTAAATTTTCTTTGCATCTCTCCTCTTAACCTACTGCCGACCCTTCTAACCTCCTACCAACTTAAAATTTTCTCCTTACACCCCCTCATATCTTTCCCTTTCTTTCTACATCCCCTCCGACTATTTCTTAATTTTCAGATTACAACTCATTTCTCAGTCTCCCTAATAACTTATCCCTACCTTTAAACATCACTTTACCTCCACCCTCTTTACTCCTTGCATTTGGCTCTACCTGTGTAAAGCTTAGCCTTTCCTCTCCAGAACGATCCATTGTTGTATGTTTTCTAATGCCTACTATCCAGCTTATTATTTATATTTATAATAACATATTTATGGGATGTTAATTTTTTTCTATCAAAAATTTAAATTTGTATGTACATTCACTACCTCCTATTATTTTATAATTTGATGATATATGATTACTGTTATTGTCAATTTTTAATCAGTGCTTGTAGCTTTTCTCCCCTGTCCTCTGCTGAAAATGGGTTTCTAACTCAGACAGACTTTCCCAGTTACCAAATGTCATTAAATAAAATAAATAATTCAATAAAACCTCTTGCTGGTTTGCTCCACTTCAGGGTAATCCATGGACCATGCACAGAATGTGTCAATATTTGTAGTTTTGATAATTTCATTTCGGGATTCTGTGTGTCAGTGTAGGTGCACAGTCAATCCACTGCCTTACACCTGTGTGTGTGTGTGTGTGTGTGTGTGTGTGTGTGTGTGTGTGTGTGTGTGTGTGTGTGTGTATGTGTGTGTGCCTGTGTGTGTGTATGTGTGTGTGCCTGTGTGTGTGTATGTATGTATATCTATATATATATATATATATATATATATAAATATATATATATATATATATATATATATATATATATATATATATATAAATGTGTATATATATATATATATATATATATATATATATATATAATGACTATAAATGGCTATAAATATATATATCTGGTGTTATTGCTTTTGAATAAACTACTATAGATCTGCTCAGCATTTCCAGCAGCTGGAATTTTTTGTTCTTGGTCAGGGTGTCACTTCAACAGTAATAATCTAGAGCCAATATGCACATCTATGGGTGGTTAGCTGAATAAACAAATAAAAGCTGCTATGTTGTGGCAAACTATCCCCCAGATTTACTAACCTTCTGTGCAGGACTAGCTTAGTCCTGCATGGAAGAGCCCGTTTAGGAGCAGGACGGCAGCACGCCATGCATATTAATAAAGCACGCTGCCTGAGCTCCTAGGCTTACACAGAGCGTGTACAAGTGCAGGGGTGTGTCTGAGAGCAGAGCTCTCAGAAAAAACACGCCCTTGTAATGTAGAACAGCAGAAAGTGGTAAGAAATGAGCGAGACCACTTATAGGTGCCTGCATATCTCCACCAAAAGTCCCTCATGTGTACAACAGCAACAGTACATATAAATTAAATGAAGAATCCCTTTTATTATTTTTTTAAAAATCCGAGTACAGCTAACCGTAGGTACGCAGATGTGCCCATCTCTTAGCTACGGTTAAAGCAGCTCAAAAGGCTGAAGAGGATAACAAGGAAGATATATGCAAATGAAACAGCACAGCAATAGTATAGTGGGCAGAGCATTCGCCTAACGAGCAGGCACTCCCGGTTCGAGTCCCACTGCAGCACAGTCTATTTTACATGGCAAAGCATGTTATAACCAATATTTTTGTTCCAAAACCCACTAAATAACATATATTTATGAACTGGAGTACTGCAGGAAATGCACATGTGAGGTGTCAGTGTCATAATGAATAAGGCACTAGTAAGCAGGTTTAAGCACAAATAAGCAGTAGTAAGCATATTTAAGCACTAGTAAGTGTGTTTAAGTGTGTTTGCACGTGGATAAACACTGTCTACACAGATTAAGCAATTTAGAAGCTAACTGAGTATAAGAAACAGTAACCAGAAGTTAGCAGTGCTTACTTCCACGCAAACCCATGCAAACCCGCTTACAATTGTTTTAAAGTGCTTTAATCACTCTGTATCCAACGGTCCATGTTTTGCCCAGCAAGAAAATAAACAGCCTCTGCAAGGCTCAAACCCAGGACTCTGTACACTACAGTCACAGTAGTTAACTACTAAGCCATCATAGCAGTACATAAGATTGAGGTTTCAACAAACAAATCCTCAGCATAAGGAAATCAAACTGAACATGTGAAAGGAATCTATGTACAGTGTGATGTTGTATAACCTGCTACATAACATAAATATGTGAAATGAAGTACTGCTGTAAGGCCAGATGTGAGGTGTTATTGTAATAAAGTGTTGAAGTCCCCAGGACCCCATACAGTGTACGCACACATGAATCACGGATACTATATAGATATATATATATATATATATATATATATATATATATATATATATATATATATATATATATATATATATATGATGCAACAAATAATAAAGCAATGCCAAAAGAAAAATATAATGCAAATTAAATATTAAGCAATGCTAAGCATTGCACAGCTCAGCTTAGTTGGTGTTAGCAATGTGTAGGCCAGCTAACTCAATCTGTCCAGTGGTACACCCCTATAAGCAATGCCAACATTTGGTAAGCAGGTGTGCCCATAGCTTAGCCTTTTCAAAACCATCCAATCACGGAAAAGTGTGGAAAAGTGAGCGTATATAAACTCCACAAGTGCGAATACTTCCCATAACTGGTTACAGCTCCCTACTATAGGCAGAATGTCTGGGGAAGGCACTTGATTTACAGCATAGTGTTGGGACACCCAGGAGTCCAGATTAATGGTATGGCTCCTGGTAAAACACCATGAGCAGAGACTACTGTAGGGCCAGTACCAGGGCTCTCAGTATAAAGTGGAGTCCTGGGACAGTCTTGCCCATGACCTCACCAGTGCCACTGGTATCCCCCGGACCGGTGAGCAGGTCAGGCATCACCATGCTGACCTGAAGCAGCAGAGGGAGGATCTCTTGGAGCAGTGGATCCAAGAATCAAGGGGGGTGGCCGATGCCCCAGCACTAAGTACTCATTCTACTATGTAGATAATGATTTCCTAGTTTGTTTATACTATGGATAGGTAATGGCTAAATAACACTGTATCTCTCTGACAGCTGCAGATGTGCGGGCTGCGAACCAGCAAGCCCATGCTACTAGGCTGCAAAGGCTGCATCGCGAGGCAGGTTAGTAATAATCTGGCATGTACTGTCATAACAAATAAATATAACAGTTCAAGAAAGTGTAGTACCAGTATAAAAATGTATTGTGTATGGGATGTACTGAAAAAACTATACAATATGGCAGGAAGACTGTCATATAGGTTGTGTGTAAATAAAAAGTGTAATATCTTGTGAATAAAAGTATAACCCCTGGAGTGCTTGTGTACATTCTGCTTTCATATGTTATAGTGTTGAATTCTATAACTAGTACTGTTGTATTAAGCAGTGTTACCCACAGTGTTGAACGCAGATAAAATGTGTAGGAAGTTCAGTTTAACAATGTTGGAAGTCCCAAGAGATCAGTCATATTGTACAACTGAGGGAGACTTAGACAGAAAACATTGGAATGCTTCACACTAATTCCCTGATAACACAGTGTACTGTGATGTCAACCATAATATTTTTACCACACACAGCAGAGGTTTGAATCCCAGGAGTGGTAGTAAGTTGTATGCATAATCATACCCCACAACTGTACAGAGTTTGTGAGAATGTTCAGATAGAAAGCTGTATGCATAATTAGACCCAACAACTGTACACATTTGCTAGAATGTTCAGATAGTACGCTGTAAGCATAATCATAATCATCAACTTTACAGACTGTGGCAGAATGTTCAGGTAGTAAGCTGTATGCATAGTCATACCCCTCAACTGTTCTGATCAGTCCAGCATGTCCAGATAAATGGCCCAAATCTGCTGCCCCGTAACATGTTCCCCTGACAAATCAGTGTGATGGTCCAAGAAATGTAGTCAGCTTTTGCTGACATATAACTGATAGTCAGACCTGCACACAGTCAGAGAATGTATATGGAAACAAACCTGTCATTGTAGCATCTCACCCAAAGTGTATGACAGCAATTTTCAAAATATGTCACATTAACACCTGCATCCTGTCAAGCCTTGACCAGAGTGTGTGCAGTAACAGATTGTTAGGTATGTGTATAACATCAACATGGAATCTGGGAGTATGTGTAGAATTTGTCAGGTAGTGTTAACAATGATTTTCTCCACAGCTATAACAGGTAAGAGGTGTAGACTGTAGGTACAACACAGTTCAATTATATACTTGTCTACAAGCATGGAATCTGGGAGTGTGTGTAGAAATTGTCAGGTAGTATTAACAATGAGTTTCTCAACAGCTGTACCAGGTAAGAGGTGTAAACTGTAGGTACAACACAGTTCACTTATATACCGGTCTACAAGCATGGAACCTGGGAGTATGTGTAGAAATCGTCAGGTAGTGTTAACAATGATTTTCTCAACAGCTATAGCAAGTAAGAGATGTAGCCTATATGTGAGACACAGTGCAAGTATCTACTAATCTACAAACATACCATTGTACAAAGTAAGGACACTGGGTAGTGTAATAATACATGTAAGGGACAGATCACTACAGTGACTAAGAAAGTTGTGAAAACTACAGGGATATATTAGTTGTTAATTGACCTCTTTCTGTCACCCCCACCATATGTGCAACAATAACCTAATTACACACCTCAATGAGTACGTGTACACGCCAAACCTTTGCTGAGACATATGTCCTATTGGTTTATAAATATTCACATTTGGTTCCATGCTTGTGCCATGTTAACATACTCCCATATTGGTGGCCTGTTGCCATCAATGAAACCTACATGCTGTTGTAATGGCCACTGTCCCATATATGCATGTGTTCTGCTCACTCTGCAACTGTTGTAAATCTGGTGTCTTGGGTTAAGGGGAATACCTATGCATGCAGTTATAACTAATCCTGAATGCTGTTGACTATTACTAACTGATATCTTTTTTAAAACTGCAACACCATAGCTCATATGGGAAGGCTAGTCCCAGTGGACCCATCTGTCCCACCTCAACTGGCCATGGCATCGGGCACCAGCACATCTGGAGCCCAGCCGGGGACCTCCTCCTCTGTTGTCTCTGCACCACCTTTGGGTGGAACCGCTGCAGGGGATGGGGCTCGGGCCCCCCCAAGAGTGGGGGTGGAGAGGTACCTGTCACCCACCATCAGGTCTGGGCCATGGTGCGTAGCGAGCTCGACAAGGAGATTTGAGACAAGCTACGCCAGCTTGAGGGCCGCATGGCACAATTAGAGGGTGAGCCTGCCCCTCCTACCCAGCCCCCAGCACAGCCACCTTTGGGGCCGTGAAGGTGCAGTGGAGACTGCCCATGGGTGGAGACCTCAGTCCCACTGTTTCCATTTGGGGGCTCATGGGCTTGCAACACCTCTCCCTGTCCAAGGTATTTACCCCCCCATGGGTCATATACCACCCCTGTATGCATCTTGTTTGTCTTGTCTGTTACCCTACCCAACCTACCTTCTCAAATATACCTACTACCCCTCCCCAACATCCCACTCTCACCTGAAATAAAAGGGCAATCTGTTCCCACAAAAAAATCTTGCCCCATGCATAGCTGTCCATTTTGCGCATGTGTCCACTGGACACATGTAATCTGGTCTAATTGGTATCACAATTAATTATTGTTGTCCTCACCCCCACCCAGGGGTTTGAGTGTCCAAATCTACCTCCAAATTCAGTGTATATGCACAGCTGATGCTGAAAAAGAAATGGGCAGCTATGGACCTTCCCCTACACCTTTCATGCACATCCCTGGCTAATTTCCCTACTGTCTTTCCTTCTTTGTGCCCCTTTTTTCACCACTTTCCTATCAACCACTTTTCTTTTCTTTTAAAGAAATTAGTGTGGGGTTAAGTGGGAGTAAGTACTTTTAAGCAGCAGTAAGCGGGTTTAAGCCTGTTTGCATGGGGGTAAGCAATGCCTACACACATTAAGCAATTTAGAAGCTGAGTGTAAGAAACTGTAACCGGAAGTTAGCAGTGCTTACCTCCGCGCAAACAATCGCAAACCCACTTACAACTGCTTTAAAGTACCTTAATCACTCTGTATTCAATGGCCTGTGTTCTGCCCAGCAACAAAATAAACAGCCTCTGCAAAGCTCAAACCCAAGACCCTGCATCCAGAGACAAAGTGATTTACCACTATTCCATGCCTGCTATACATAACTCTGATGTTTTCAGAAACATAACATCCAGCCCAGTCATGTAACAGTACAGAGAATGTATACCAACATCTAGATGTATGTATGTGTAAATATATTAATATCTAAACAGATACAGCATATCTATCTATCTATATATATATATATATATATATATATATATATATATATATATATATATATATATATATATAATTAGAAATATATACATATATATATAAATATATATGAACATATATACATGCAAATGTCTATATTGACATATATGTCTATACCTATATGTCTACATATACACAGCAAGTTACATACATGTACGCAGATATATATCTATGTAGGTATATACGGACATAGTTACATATATGTACGCAGATGTATATCTATGTAGGTATATACGGACATAGTTATATATATGTAAGCAGATATATATATATATATATATATATATATATATATATATCTAGGTGTATATGGCCACACATCTGTAGATAGCAATGGTAGACTGACAAAAACAAATATGTCCACATGCACCGTTAATGGGGTTGAGACGCCCCAAACAATATACGTCTTGTACGAATAGGCATACCCCCCCACAGCCAAACACGTCCATCCTGCAATAGACTACCAAGTGTTACAGTTCCCATAACCAGGGCCTGACATAACATGGGCACTAGATGTTAAAAGTACTACAACCCACCGTTATGATGTCAGGCTGGTATTGGTAACATATCATACAGTACAGTCTGGCTCCCATAGGAAATGTAAAATGTGGAAGCTATCAACATCCTCAGGATACATATACACAGACACATATATGCAGATACAGATATACATATATATATATATATATATATATATATATATATATATATATATATATATATATATATATATATATATATATACATGTGACTACACATGCAGAGATATACACACTAAGATACATATGTAGAAGGTGCACACAATATGGAGCAGCCATGATGCCTAAAGTTCACACCTGAACAACTGGACACTATATGGACCACCCATACAAATTACAATTGTCGCCTGCAACATATACCCACAGAGAGGTCATAGGAAAAAAACACCACACACAGGTTTCCAGAAATGGAAAACCTTTATTTGTGTACTATTACAGTTCTATATGCCATGTCATATAGCTGTTCAGACACTGACATCCATATAAACAGAGTAATGCAACTGTGAAACAGTTATACTAGTACAGTAGTCTGGAAAGGTTAACAACTGTCGCTGTCCAGGCCTTTAAATTGTACAATAGTAAAGACAGACTGGGCCACAGGATACTAAACAATCAACAGTATGTAATGTAGGTGTATAGTTCAGCAGCCTCTATCTACACTCTCTACAAAATCACTAGGTGGTAAAGACTTCAGTTGACCAAATGGGATGTAATTGTTACATAAAAAGGCATAACTGACACCATCACAATCACACTGACAAACAGAACAGTCTGTATGGCAGGAGGCAGTAGGCCTGCATTAACCCAATTTATGTGAGTAATGTAAATATAGGTGAAGTATATGGTACTGTACATCCAGATACCTTAAGGCAGCTCACCCCTGATAGCCCCACATTTTGTAACAGCCTAGGTTATTTATGGTGCACCCCCCCCAGACTCAATAATACAGGGCCATATATCATTGTTACATACACTGGCCTCTGGAGTGCAAAAGGGCACACATGTATTGTGTAGGTGAAACCCACACATATATGGGCCCAGCCACACCGTATGCGTGGGGGATACAATAGCAGTGGACTGAAGGCAGCAATGGCAGTGTGATATACACATAGCCCACTACAGAACAACCCCTGGCAGCATGTCATATGTGCAAAGCTTGGTATGTAGGTGGAGGACAGAGGCTGGAACACAGGCCCATATGTGAAAAACTGTTGCCATACACTAAGAAATTCACTGGTGTTACAGGATAGTCTGCAACATATCCTTAGCCAGGGAATTGAGGTAAGATGCTTAAATGGATGTAGCCATGTAATGATAACACTCAACACTCACACTGCCAGTGAAATATCTGACACAGGACCTGTGTGGTGGACAGACAAAACATGACAGGCACACCTCTGGCCACCATGAGGATAGGCCTACAGTTGAGAGCTATGCACACACACTGCATTCCAAAGTAAACTAGTATGTACGCACACACCCTGTAACACCAGTACTATACAAAGCATAGCACAACTCTACTCACACTCTGTAGTTCTGGAACCTCCTACAAATATGTAGCTGGTCTGAGTGTGCCAGTTCCCCTGGAAGAGGTATTGCTACCTGATGTCTGTAACACTGATGCCCACACACAGGAAGGATGCCCATTACATAGGAAAGGTAAATGGACCACGCCCACATGATGTAGGTATTTATAGTAGGTGGTTGCCATGACAGTGGCAATTGGAAGTACTACACAGCAAGCTGCATGCAGTTAGCAAGTGTAGGATACTGAATCGTGCAGAGGCCATCACCTGATCAAGTGTATCACCTACTAAAGCCAGGCTGCAATCTACTCAAAGTGGTTCAATCCATTCACTGGAGAGGGAGAGAGAGAAAGAGAAAGAAAGAAAGAAAGAAAGAAAGAAAGAAAGAAAGAAAGAAAGAAAGAAAAAGTGAAAGCGGAAAAAAATACAGCTCAGCAAACTAACAGCTGAAAATGCAGGCATTTAGGCAGCTGCCATTCATAAATACATCATTCCCACAACAGGTATGTAAAGTATATGTACTTGTATTAGAATGTAGTACCTGGTCCATCATAATGGGATAGATGATGTGGAATGAGTTATATGTGCCATTAGGTGTTGTTGTGATGATGTTCAACTTAACAACTGCTGCAGGCAATAGTGTTTGTCCCTGTGAGTAGTGGGCCATAGCTGTTAACTGTGCAGGTCAGCACTGACAGATAAGATGTAAGCCATCATAGTGTGTGTTGTGTAATGGGAAGTATGTATATGATGTGGCCAATAGCTGGTGGTGGAAGTAATGCCATTATGATGGACATGTGGGAGCCATGGACCACCACTGGCAGGATACTCAGGTGAATCTGTAATGTAGCATGCCAAAATGTCATAGGTGTGTAATAGGGTTACCTGCAAACAGGTCCCACATATACCTCACTAATGTCAGGCCGTGTCCATATGTGGCACCTGTCTGTGTTGTAGCAAGGCAGAACAGTGCAGCTGTGCAGGAAGGTGTTGTGAGATTGCAGAGCTGATGTCTGAATGTACCCCACATATAGGTATGCATATGTGTACATATGTCACATATATAATATATAAGGATAAATGTCTATCAGCATGAATGTCCAGAAATATACATATACCCATGTGTAGACATATATATGTGCACATATATATGAATTCACATTTATCTACGCATATATAGATATATATCTATATGCACATGTCTACATATATACAAACACACACACAAACATATATGTATATAAAGACATGTCCCCTATATCACTACCACAGTGATGGGTGCTATGTGCGAGGCAGCAGCATACATAGCAATACACACAGATATCTACAGATGACAGTGTGTGCACCATGGACAGGTATGGCACATGTCACTCCCTTCTTAGTACCACATTGCCCTTGTCTGTGAAGTATGCAATGGGAATATGGGGAAGTATGGCAGATACACATGTGGAGGTGGTCAGGACTGGTAGATATAGAGGACAGTCTACAGGGGTGGTATGTGACATGTGGTGGGTAAACACCATGAATAGTGTGTGTGCTCTGTGATGTGGATGCCCCATGGTCCCCAATATGTGCACAATGGGAACAAGGCTCCCATTAACTGCCACTCACAACAGCAGTCCACATCCTGAAGGTGCCTAGTCTGGAGGCTGAGCAGGAGGAGCATGTTGGCCATGTGAATGCATACTGGGTGCCTCAGACTGATGTAGTACATCCCTCATGTGTCTGTGGAGCCCAGTATGGAACAGTCCCTAGACCTGAGCTCAGGGGACAGGAACATGTTGGTGTGTGCCCTGAGGGGGGGGACATGCCCTGGGTGGTTCCATCTGATGGTATTGCTGTAATAGTACATGAGGAGGCCCCAGGTTGGCACACCCATGTGATGTGGCCAGGTATCATGGTCAGATGGGTGTGGAGAGGTGGTTCAGCTGGCCAACAGAACATATACATGTTATTGTGTCACTGCTATAGAAAATATGTTGGTAATAATAGTCTACACAATCCTGGTACATGTCCAACAGCATGCATAGATCTCCCCAATAACACAGACTGTCAGATGTGTAGCAATCTCAGAGCAGCCATACCACTGGCATATATGTAACCATAGTGGGCCTGACAATGGCATGCAAGTGAATAGTCTGTAACAGGCCAGCAATGTTAGTGTCCACACAGGGGACATGGCTACAATCACATAGCAGAAGGTGTGGTACAATACACCATCTGTCCAAACGGTAGTTAAGCTGTAGCCATACCTAATGAGTTGTGTGTACAGTCTGTTGAAGCTGATATGGTGGAGAGGTGACAGAGATGTGTATTATGAACTGTGGTAACCTTGCCATATGAGTTGCTCAGGCCTGTTTCCATCTTTATGTCTTTCAGGCAAGATGTCACACAGCAGGTTACCTGTGTATTCAGTGGATGAAAATGAGGTCATCATCAACCACCTGTTACAGGACTACCAGGTTCTCTTTGGCAGGACAGCCCATGACCAGCAGGAGCGGATCACCCTGTGGAATGATCTAGTCCACAGGGTCAATGATGTCGGCCTGCATAACCACAGTTATGAGCAGGTCCGGCATTTGCAGCATGCTGCTTCGCAATGCCTGTCAGTGTGCTGCTGCAGTTCAGGGGGATCACCTCGCCACAGGGGGTGACCATGTCATTCATCCCCCCTGACATGTGTGGAGGAGCTCCTGGCCAGCCTTGTGGGACCTGCCCGTCTGGAACACCAACAACCACTGGACCCCTCCATGAAGGTGGGTGTCACCCACACACCAGCCAAGGAGCGTGCAGGTAAGGACACAGGGCACACCAGTAGACCACTGTTGTGTAAATATCTGCAGTGGTACAGGTACATCATGCATGTGTGTGTGTGCGCGCGTGTGTGTGTGTGTGTGTGTGTGTGTGTGTGTGTGTGTGTGTGTGTGTGTGTGTGTGTGTGTGTGTGTGTGTGTACTGTTAGGCAATGATGTACAGGTTTTAAAGTGCGTTTATGGCAGAACTGTGTGCATCCATACCCACACACTATGCAAACACACCTAGGGCAACCTCATACCTACACACACCACATCACCTCAGCCAGCTCCCCAGATTACATACCTCACCCACACACATGGTGTCAAATGTATGGCCCACCCCTGGCCTGTGGCAAACCAACACCACACCCTGTGCATATGATGATACCTGTACCCCATCCCTGTCATCCATACCATTGATGCAGGGACAGGCTGATATGGTTCTGATGCACACAGTGACTGTACACCAATGTATCACAGTCCTGCAGTGTAACATGTTGTAGGGAATAGAGTGTGAGGCATATTTGGCAGGTAGTGTAGCCATCCAGCAACGGTGCCTTCTAGCTGTTAGTAACACCGCTTGGTTGTGGTCTCAAAAATGATATGCAATTGTGTTGTAGGTGTACATGGTCAGAACGATGATGCCTTGTGCATATGATGATACCTGTGCCCCATCCCTGTCATCCATACCATCAATGCAGGGACAGGCTGATATGGTTCTGATGCATATGGTGACTGTACACCAGTGTACCACAGTCCTGCAGTGTAACATGTTGTAGGGAGTAGAGTGTGAGGCATATTTGGCAGGTAGTGTAGCCATCCAGCAATGATGCCTTCTAGCTGTTAGTAACACTGCTTGGTTGTGGTCTCTAAAATGTTATCCATGTGTGTTGTAGGTGTACATGTGTCAGCACGAGGATGGTCTGTAGTTATATTTCACAACGGGGTATGTCACTGTGCTGACACCATGGCAGTGACATATCTGAAGTACAGTCAAACACATTTCATAGGTTACTATACCGGGTATTGCCTGTGCCACATGGACAGGTGGCCTGCTGAGGTGTGTATACCCTGCAACCTGATGTAGACCCATCCACATACACGCAACTGTTACTTGCCAACACTGGAACTAGACCCCTACTAGCAATGTCATGATACTGATGTGTGTGGCTTACATTGCACAAAAACTGCCTTAACCACTCTGTATCCAACAGCCCTTGTTCTGCCCAGCAACAAAATGAACAGCCCTTGCAGGTCTTGAACTCAGTACCCTTTATACTGAAGTCACAACACTTAACCACTACACCATGACCACTGTGGATACAGTTGTTGTTTTACCAATATAGCTGTCATTACACCTATTCAGTAGTATTGAACAATTGCGTTTACTTCCTAGATTGTGTAGTCCTTGTTATTAATATGACTGTTGCATCACATATGTTTTACCATAATGTACACATAACAGATACATATGGTGAGATACATGTGGGAGGGTATACACAACTGTGACGTTTACTCATGACAGGAATATGGTTGTATACATATCATAGGTGTATAGATGTCTACATGTACATACACATGTATACTCATACATATGTCTGTATACACATCTGTATAGTGCTACATATATATGGCCATGTGTACATCTCTTTGTATGTACATATGTATACATATCTATACATATATGTATATATACATTTGTGTATATATAGGTATACGTATATGTACATAAAGATATATGTGTATATAGCTATATATGTATGCACATCCTATGTGTACAGATATGCCTAGTTATGTTTGTATATATAAAGATATCTATAACTATATGTGCATACATATCTATTGTGATATACCTACTACTGTCAATATATCTGTAGATATCCATATGTATATATGCATATGTATCACTATCTGTATATGTGTAGACATATATTGATCTGTATATGTATATATCTGGGTATGTATATGTATATCTATGTACATATACATACCCATCTATATATGTCGCTATGTATATGTGTAATCATATATATATATATATATCTGGATAATTATATGTACATATATTTTCACCATATGTCCTGGGCATGGAATGTAGCCCTACCCCAGCCCCTAAAGTCCCAACTTTGTAGTGCAAGGGGATGTCAGGTATGTATAGCAGGTATATTAGTAAACTATTACTACTGTAATTGGGGAGTGTCTTCACAGACATGGTGTGTGTGGGAGGTCACATCTGCTTTCCACATGTGTGCCATTGGCTACTGACAGACATCCTAAGGATATCATAGTAAAGTACCATTGCTAGCACATAATGCCCCTGTGGACTGCAGCAGAGATATTGGCCAATATATGTGGACATTCTGAAACACTCTGTACAGTCCAGAGGTATACACAGAACCCCTTAGTGCAAAACATGTGTACCACGCCTGACAATATGGATGTTAACAGCCATGTAGATGGGTATAACACATAATGACTGGTATACATATGCCACCATAGGTTATGCATTCACACACCCCTGTCTGGCCTGACACATAATAACCACTGGTACAGGGGTGCCATGGCCACATACTACCGACTAGATTTGACATACATCAGTACAGCATCCCACTGCTCTGTCTGACATACATTACTGTTATGGGAGGCCCAGCAGCAGTACATCTGGCAAGTATCTGCACATGACATCTCACTGGGTAAGTACACTAAGTTGCTAGGCATGTAACAATGCACTGTGCAGGCTACAGGCAGACTGGCTCAACACTGGCCTACATCTCCTATGGGGGAATGCACATGTACCTGCATATATAGCAGGCTCTGCAAGCATGTCACAGCACAGGGTAAGATACACCTGTGTGAATGTGCATAACCACAACCAATGTGAACACAGCCACAGCCACATATGGTAAGCTAGCATAATATTACAGTATATGGACTATCTGTTCAACACCATCCTCATATGTGCCATTCACAGACTAACCCTACATATACTGGGCTGCTACATGGTTTGGTCTGCTAGCTGTCTGTGGTATGGGACATGTGTGTGTATGGCCCTACATACATGTAAGCCAATACGGTAACATATAGTGGAGCAGCATGTAACATCAGATATGATGGGACCTATAACAATGATATCTACCACAGTCTGTACACCGGCTAAAGTACATATTAACAATACACACACTGTCAACATTCACCATAGATACACAGACCTCAGGACAAACGACCAAAGAATGTCCAGTTTATGTCATCAAATATAACATAACATGTGTAGCTGTCTGATATCTCACTGGCTTGTTATCAGATATGATGACACTAATGATGGTGTACAGCACATATGCATCTTTTAATGCACGACATATGTACAAAGGTTGACAGAGTTATGGCTGGAAGCACATACACAGGGTTAATATTGACATGTTGCTGTGATAACCTCATACATTTACTGTTGTAACAGGGTTTGTTGCAACATATGTCCTATGAGGGATATGACGTCAGTAACTGGCATGGCTGCAATCCTTACACTACCTTCTGACATTCACAGATACATGCTCTGTGGGTAACACATGAAACCAAGGGCACAATACACTGTCCAGTCTGCAGATGACCCTACAGATGGGGATTCATCATAAACATAGAACTGACATGGCAGGTATTAAAACATGTAGGACAGCCATATCCACACATGCACTGTTAAACCAAGATTACTCCACATGCAGTATAGCAGCATGTACAGTCTGTAGTCAGGTCAGACACATCCCCCTCCTGTGTGTTGCCCTGTTTCCACAATGTATGTTGTTAGAGGTAAATCTCCAATCCATCTGAGATGCTGTTTGCCAAACAACAGATCTAGTTCCTGCTCACAGTGAATGAAAAGGGCCAACACCAACATGATGTTCCTAGATACTGGAGTGTGTTTCCATGCAATTGGCTATGGGAATGTTACCATAGCTGTTCCACATGCAATCAGCTAGGGGAGGGCTGCAATTTATGCAGAGGCCATCAGCTGATCATTAGCATCACTTAAAATACACATGCCGCTGCCTAAGCAAAGCAGGTGTAGGTCTCCACATCCACCATAGAGGGAGTGAGGGAGGCAGACAGAGACAAAGACAAGTCAGGGAGGGGTGGGAGAGTAAAACCTAAACATGTTTGTGTCACACACCTACCAGCACAGGGTATCAAACCCCTGTTGACTATGTAGTGCTATCACATTTCTATGCAGTTATTGGATACGCCACATAGGTTACATGTTGTGGAGCCCTCAGAACGTATATGTGATGGTGAGTGACAGTTGCAACAGGGATATGGTAGCTATATGGTAGGTGTAGTACACGTGCCTGTCCACATGTACAGGTGCCAGCATCAACGCAGCCACATTCTTACAGGGATGCACACACACTGACACACTTGGCAGGGCCAGAAATACAACCCATCACTAGTGAGATTACAACCCATCACTAGTGAGATTGCCACAACACATTACTGTGCAGGTATCACATGCACCACAGGGGTCATACAGAGGTGATATGGGCAAAGGATATGGGGAGGTGTCTGACATCAGACAGCATGCTTCAGTATGCCAATGGGGGTTGTAGTGAGTATGGATGTGATCATATGCATCATACAACACACACACAAACACACAGGGTGCCAGTACTGACATGCATGGGTGCATTTCTGCATGGGTGTGTGGTGCCGACTGTGCCAGATGGCTATACAAGGCTAGGTGATGGGTATACCTTGGCATCAGTCCACATGACAATGGTCAGCATTATGTCTCAGGGCTGTATTTTCTGTGTTTGCCCACACAGGTGGGTATTATATCCCCCATCCAGTCACCTGGGTGACTATTGTGTGTGGCCAATGCTGTGCATCACTTACCATGTATGTGTTCCTTAGTCCATGATATGGATGGTGTCTGGGATGTGCACACCTCCCACATGCATGTACAGTGACATGTGGAACTGTACCTGGGGTGTCTGGCCCATGTTGTGTAAACAGATTATCATCACATGTGCCAGACTTGGCCACCTGTGGTGGGAACTGGTAATGGACCGCAGGTTTACCCTGCACCTACATTGATAGCATGCTAACAGCATTCCCTGGTGTCAGTGTCATCTGTCCGTACAAGGCATGTTTTCAGGCATGGTATGTCCTTTGTGGGTCACATGTGATGGCACCACAGGTGTTACAGGTGTTCAGTGGGGAACATGGGGAAGGTGCATTGTCTGCATGTACATGCCTATTGGACAGATGGACAGGGTGCTATGCCCTCTGTAGCCCACTGCAATCACTTCATAGTTACTATCAGTGGCCAATATTCAGTGTACTATCCACATATTGGCTGTTGCCTAGGCATGTGTGTCTGCATATGGGACATGGGGTTGCTAACTGTGATTGCCTGGCCTTGATGTCACATATGGGTATGGATTTGCACCACAGCCTCTCAGTTATTTCACATCTGTTATCCCTGTATGGTGGACATTGTGATATATACTAGGGCCACCATATAAGAAATTTGCAAAGCCCACTTCACATTGGGCCCAGGTATCACACACTCACACCCACCTCCACACAAGATACGAGTTACAAGCGCACACACACACACCTGTCATGTCTGAGAGAAGTACCCCTACCTAACTAGTTTATTACACTACAACACTACGCAGTTATAGTGTGCACCACAAAGATTAATGGAGTACTTCTTCCCCAAAGGTGTATAACACATTGTATGACATCAGCAGGATTGGCAAAGTAAGACATTTTATTTGTAGCGAGTGTGGCTAGCCTAAATGCATTGCTTCCTACACAGACAGTGACACACACACACACACACACACACACACACACACACACACACACACACACACACACACACACACACACACAACCGACATGTGTGGGCATAGAACCCCTAACAGGGGGTTTATATCACACTACAGCATGGGGCTGTTATAGGATGCACCACATGGATTACTGGAGACCTCCTTCCCCAAATGTATATTTCACAATGAATGACATCAGCAGGATTGCCAAAGCAAGGCATTTGAAATGTACTGTGACCAGCCTAAAATGCATTGTTCCCTGCAAGACATTGAAACACATTACAAAACACCCACAGCCAACAAGTGTGGGTATAGAAACCCTAACAGAGGTCCATATCATACTACAGCATGGAGCTGTTGTGGGATGCACCACATGGATTACCAGAGAGCTCCTTCCCCAAAGGTGTATTTCACAATGAAGGACATCAGCAGGATTGCCAAAGTAGGGAATTTGAAATGTACTGAATGTGAGTAGCCTAAAATGCATTACTCCCTACACAGACATTGAAAGACACACAAAACATCCAGAACTGCCATGGGTGGGTATAGAACCCTACCAGAGTTCTATATCACACTACAGCAGTATGCAGTTACAGGACATGCTATGGAGATTACTGGGCTACATCCTTCCCAGAGGTGTATTTCTAGGTGAATGACATCAGCAGCCTTGCCAAAGATAAGCATTTGAATTATAGGGAGTGTGACTACCCTAAAAAGCATTGCTCTTTACTCAGACAGACACACACACTTGCCCTGTCTGGTATTAGAACAGCTACCTAACTAATTTATCACACTACAGCAGTACGCAGTTATAGGACACGCTACAGGGATTACTGGGCTAGAGCTTCCTAGAGGTGTATTACTAGGTGGATGACATCA
This sequence comes from Protopterus annectens, assembly GCF_019279795.1. NCBI lineage: Eukaryota > Metazoa > Chordata > Ceratodontiformes > Protopteridae > Protopterus > Protopterus annectens. Next base: position 372,722,788 of record NC_056736.1, on the reverse strand, counting down.
GGAGCCTTATCAAAGCTGAGCATTTGAATTGTAGGGAGTGTGACTACCCTAAAAAACATTGCTCTCTACACAGACAGACACACAAACACAGACAGTTGCCATGTATGGGAATTGAACTCATACCTAACTATTTTATCACACTACAGCAGTACAAAGTTATGGTATGCACCACAGAAATTACTAGGCTACAACTCTCCCAAGGGTGTAGTTCACAGTGGATGACCTCATCAGGCTTGTCATAGTAGGGTTATGGGGAGGGCAGTGTGTGTGTGCATGGGCCATAACCCATTCATCTAGAGGTTGACATTCCACATGCGGGCACACACGAGGTCATATTTCACAGGTACGTGTATACAGCTGCTAGATGACTACTTCCTTGTGCAGTCATGTTTCACAGCTGACAGATACTGGTGGCTAGTATCTGCAGTGAGTGACATCTGAACCTCATGTGGTTGGGGCCCTTTGGCTGTGTGCTGGGTGGGACAGGCCTGGATGGCTCCTTGTCACAGTCACCCTCTTCCACACATCTATATACATCTACCTTTGGCTTATTATAGTGTGTTGACCTTACATATATGTTTGTATTGCTATCCACTGTGTGTGCAAGGCATGTGTGGTGCATACTGATGAGTGTCTGCACTAACAACTGCAACTGCCAGATATGTCTGGTCCACTGGTGTTTGCAGACATGGCCTTCATGTGTGAGCATGCCCAGTATGACCTTTCAGTATGTTGTTGACTGACATTGCCTTAATTTCTCTTAGTGTGTGAGCATGTCCAGTATGGCCTTCTGTATTTAATGTGTGAATCAAGTCCAGGTAGTTTGTACTGCAGTGCAGACCTTGGTGTTGTACACCGACAGGTGGCATGCTGTTTCTGCATGGTATCCATCAAGCATTTGGCACTGACTGTTCCTACATTTTTGCATAGGATGGGGGGGGCTCAGCCGACTATTTCTACATTGCTACACAGGATGGGGGGCACACCTGACTGTTATTACATTACTACACAGGGGGCACACCTGTCTATTTCTACATTTCTACACAGGATGGGAGGGGGCACACCTGACTGTTATTACATTACTACATAGGGGGCACACCTGTTTATTTCTACACAGGATTGGGGGGGGCACACCTGACTGTTATTACATTCCTACGTAGGGTGGGGGGGCTTACCTCACTATTTCTACATTTCTACACAGGATGGGGGGGCACACCTGACTGTTATTACATTACTACATGGGGGGCACACCTGTCTATTTCTACAGTTCTACACAGGATTTGGGGGGGCACACCTGACTGTTATTACATTACTATGTAGGATGTGGGGGACACACGTGACACTTGTACACATTGCTATGACTGTACTGGTATGTCAGGTACTCCATTTCATTCTGTACTGCTAACTATCATGCTGACTAGAGGCATACCAGTGTACTACAGATCATGGCATTGGTTGCCCTACATATTATTGTCTGACTTTCTACCCTTCAGAACTAACATCCCACTGCCTGCCCTGCTGTAGTCTGTCTGTGTAGGCCTACAAGGGAGGTTAATCATAGCCATCATTCAGGGGCCATGGCACAGGCTCTGTTTGGGTTTGTCTACACCTGTCCTTCTGGCTGAGACTGTTGTTAGGTATGTGAACTGCCCTGACTGGCATGTGTGGGTCATATGGACACACATGTCGCTCAGCACATTTCCTGCAGTGGGTTTTGTCACCCTGTGTAGTACTGGCTACTATGGTAACTACAGTATGTGTTACAGATGTCATGGTGCCACTATGGGTGACTACTGTCTGCTGCCATAGCATTCGGCCACCCAATTCCCTTGCATGCTCACATCCATACCATAGATACAGGTAACGACACATTCTACTCCATTTGGCAATTGGTAGGTTGATTGACTTACCTTGAGGGTGTGCCAGACTTGCAGATGGTGCTGGAGGGCGTCCTATGTTGGATGCACATAGTACACTCCCTATACATGGCTGAGCATAGGTAGTGTCATGTTTGGCATTCCTTTTACTGCATGTGCGACTCAGAGAGAGGTGTCATTCCCTGGGTCCCTACTGTGTCAGTGTATGTGCTATGCATTGTCTCTTTGCCGCAACCTCGGTATACTGGGAACGCCTCCATCTGCCTACTGGGGCAGGCTCAAGTTGTTCCTTCTCCGAGTCACTCTGTGCCTGTGCAGGCCTTGGCATTGGTGGGGGGCTATGTGGCTCTGCTCCATGCTGTTCCTGCTGCAGCTGTTTCCGCAGGATCATATTGTGTAGCATAGCACATACCATAACAATTTGGGTACATGTAGCTGGTGAGTACTGCAAGGGTCCACTGGAAGTGTCCAGACACTGGAACCGTGACCTGAGCATCCCAAACACATGCTCTATTATAAGTCTGGTCTGTGCATGTGCCTCATTATGGCATTCTTGTTTGGGTGTGTGCATTTCTGATGGGTGACATCAGCCACGGCTCCAGTGTGTAACCAGCATCCCTCACTATGTGACCATAGGGGATATCCCCATTGGCAAATCTCTGGTACAGCTGCATCAGATGCCATATGTGGGAATTGTCATAGCTTCCACGGCAGCCAGCACACACATTCATTATAATGCCCTGGGCATCACATACGACCTGGCAGTTGATGGAGGGGATGCCCCTGCGGTTGATGTAGGCCCTACCCTGATCACCGGGTGGTGCTTTGATGCATATGTGCGTGCAGTCTATAGCACCCACTACCTCAGGGTATTCTGCTATTTGGTGGAAGAGACACATATTGCTGGTCAACACCTCATGGGTGCTGAGGAAATATACGTGCTCACTGGCATGTGCTGACATGGCATCCAGGAACTGGTGGAATACTCTGGATGCTGATGCCTGTGAGATCACCATGATATCCCCAGTTGAGCTTTGGAAGGTACCTGTGGCTAGTATTCCTAGGCTTACACATACCTTGGTATCCACTGGGATGGGTTTCCCTCAGTCAGTTTCTTGTGTCAGGTGTGGCCAACACAGCTCAACAATTTGCTGTAAGAGGTCTCTGTCCACCCTATAGCGCTCCACTGTCTCCAGATCATGTAGCCCCTAGTAGGTTACCCTGGGTCTGTACGCTCTTCTCCATCTCCTCTCTGTGGGTTGATCAGCAGCATTCACATCATCACCACCCTCAGCATCTTGCACATGTTGTTCTATGTTGCCTGGTGCAGCCCTTCTCATTTTGTAGGTTTGTTTGTTAAAATGTCCCCGCTTGTATACACCGGTGGTGTAGAGTGTGGGAAAAAACAGAGGGAAAGATGTTTGCTTAGTTTATAGTAGTGTTCTGGGCTGGGCTGGGCTGGTCTACTGCCTGTGTAATTGGCTGATTCTGATCCATTTCACCTGCCAGCTAAGCTAATTCTCCTTGATTACCTTCCTACTGCTGTTTTCCCTTCCCATTGCCTTCCTGTTTAGGCCCGTGTGTGCACCGGGAAAACAGAGTGCTTAAATGTGCACACTGCTGCTATTTCCTGTTTTAACTTCTTTTTTCTTCCTGTAAAACCTGGTGTGTGGCACACACACCCGCTTAGGCTTTGTAAAGAGTGCTAAGCAGGTTTAGACATACCCCCTAGCTTAGCTATCCTAAGCTAGGAGTAAACCCGAGCCACAGGGCTCCAATCTGCTTACAGTATGCCTGACACACACCCCCATGATGTCAACTAACTCCTAGGCTTGCACCAAGCTATTCCTACTCTTACACTGTTGGGACCTGACTGACTCACATGCTGGGGAAAACTGAGATTCACTAGCCTTCCCTTCATTTGCGTAGGATTGCCTGCTAATGCATAGTTACATGTCTCACACTGAGCCTCCCCCCTTAGCAACCCTACTCACTGGCCAGGTTGTCTTCTGCCTGCCATTGACTTGCATGGCAGAATAGTGATTTTAGTTAGACTGCTTATTTTAGGTTTATTTTACTATTTTCCCCCTGATCCCGTTTGCAAGCTGCTGCCCCACGCTTAAACAGGCGAGATCGGCTAAAAAAAAAAATAAAAGTGATTTTTGTATTTTTTTTGTTTTGTTTGCAATGCCAATGGCCTTAAACTTGGCCATTGGTATGCTTACTACATGATATGCAGCGTTTATTTGAGGCTGTCACAGCTCCGTTTTGGAATTTGCAGAAATGTACTCGGTTACTAACCGAGTACATTTCTGCAGATAGCACTAGTCTTGCACGGACTGTTGCAAGCTTCCTGGATTGCAAAATCACCTCATTTGCATATATTTCTCCTGCAAATGGGGTGATTTGCATACCAGGGCTTAGTCCATGCAGGATTAGTGCAGGAGCGTTCGTGCATGCCCCTGCAGGCTGTTCCTGGATTGCACGGCAGACATATTGCCTGCTTGAGCTCCTGTACCGATCTTATACTCCGTTCAAGCTTTTGAGAATCCGGGGATATTTCTGCAGGTATTTGATAACAGATTGCCTATGAGATGTGCCTACTTGTACAGTCATAGCTCATTAAAATAAAATACACAGTAAAATAAATTTCATTAATTAACATAAATTTAGGGGAAAGGATGCTGTATAGTTTTATAGAAGTTAAGACTTTCACTACACAACAACCTGCCCACTTTATGCTCAAGTAACAAGGGCAGTGCAAACTGCTAAGAAGGTTCTTTGACAAACTGATGGATTCCTAACCCTGTCAAACTACACAGACATTCTGTTGAGAGCAGCAGCCCTTAGTCTGGCTCAGTTCATGCTAGGCCAGCAGCACAGCACCAGACTCTTCAGCCTTGTGATAGAACTTAAACCTTTAACATCCAAAAGAGCTCACGTTTTGGATTTTACAAATTGTGCTTTCTTGAGGTTCACAGACACATGCTCTTTCTTTCAGAACTTAAATCTTTTCAAACTGAATAAGTATGATCATTTTTAAAATCAGGCTATGTCTTAAGGTATTGCAAAAAAAAGAACAGAAACTAAAGAAAGTGCGGACAGGCAAATACTTAAATTAGATGGCAGGAGACTTCCACCATTGGGTGATAATGTGAGTTATAGTAACCTTGAATCAGCCATTCAGTGAATTCTTCTGCTTGGGTATAAAATACTAGATTCAGAGTCAGTTTGGTAACTGTGGATTTGATTTTCATGCCACCAGGAAAAGACATGGTCAGATCAAAGGTAAATTTGGAAACCAGGTGGGTTGCCTCAGCATCCACGGACAAACATGAAGCAATGTTTCTTCTGCATACTTCTTCTGCTTAACTCTCAGTGGCCAACTCTAGGAAATTTATCTCAGGCTAGTGGCATATGAGGCATGGCTCAGCTTTATTTATTAAGAAGCCTATCATTTTGATTGATTCATTATAATTTATTACACATGCCCAGTTTGCAGACATTTAAAGAAGCTGTTTGGATGTCGTGGACATCCTGCACAGCTAGAATCTGCTGCTGCTGATGATGATGATAATGAAGGCCAGTGTCTTGAGGAAGTGGAGTTGCAAGTAAAATGTTTATAAGAGTTTGTGCAAAGATTAACAACCAAGTACAGGACTAGGAGAACAGAAGTCAGTAAGGCAATATGCACATTTTAGATTACGAAAAGGTTGTGAGAAAAAAGCTTTCCAGACTTTGAAGCATGGCTGCCCATTACTCTTAGAATAGACACCACTTCAAAAATAATGTTTGAACAAGTTCAAAGGTCTTGTGGCTGAGCCCCCACATACACAGTAGGAGCAAAACCAAGGAATTATTTTATGTGTTTCTTCTCGTATAGTAACAAGGAAAAAATTAAGAGCTGCATGAGTAGATCAGATTTTGGTGTATCTCAGATGTCAGGCCCATTTTAAGAATGAGATCTCAGTCCAATATTTTGAGAAAGTAAAGATCTGGTGGCTATTTATTCATACTGTTAAGGCACAAAATAAGTAAATACATAGATAATGTCACTGTATCCCATCAAACTGTGTGTAGTCCTTCCTGATGGCATTTGTTGCTTTAAACAGCTAGAAGAGGTGCAGTTCTTCCTCACTGACTGACGTGCATACTATTCAAGATCAAATTAACTAAGAAAAATGCAGAGAATTTTCTCTATTATACCATAATCTTCCCCAGATCCTAAATGTTCCACAGCCATTCAGCAGGCAACTACTTTGGAGACTTCTCCAGTGACCCCATCTGCTGATTCAGTTTAGCTGTGGATTTTTTTCTTTTTCTTTTACTTTTTTATGGTTTAGATGAGGCTGTAGATGTGAAATGCCATGTTCTGCTGCTATGTCAGGGCTCTTCATCTTTCTTTGGTCACATAGATTCAAACGTTCATAGGTGTTTACTAGGCTAATGACCACAAGGGCCTTTTTAAGCCTAGCCATGCATCCCAAATCTCTGATAAGTTCTAGTACCCTTGATAAGTGTAAGCAGGGGTTTGGGAAGTGAAACATTTACAAGCAGGGAGCTACAAGATGAAACATTTACAGGCTGCCTGTGCCCATTAGAGATATAGGTGCCAAACCAAGGATGAATCTCCTGTTCCCCATGCAATTGTCCAAGTTACACTTGAATTGGATTAAGGAGGAACTCTTCCTCACATTTATAGGGAGTCTGTTCCAGAAAAGGCATAGTCTCTGGGATGCATACCTGTCTCTCCAACAGGTCCTATTTATAACACAGGCAAGGTTTAAGTGTTTCAAACAGGTGATTCTGGTGCTATTTGTTTTGCAGATATGCAAGAGGTCAAAGTGGGGGTCTAACAATGCCTTGTATGCCAGGCATAGATCTCCCATCAACTGCCTGTAGGAGACAGAATACAGGGATAGGGTCTTGAGACGGTCTATATAGAACATGTTACTTATTCCCTGTAATCTTTTAGTGAGGAACTTCTGAGGGTGTTCCAATTGTTGGATATGTCTGGCTAGGTACATACCAAATGGGGCATTGTACTCAATGACAGGTCTGACAAATGCCAAATACAGTGGAACAATGACTTTCTTGGACCTAGATGCCATACAGTTGATATAAAAAGTTTACACACTCCTGTTAAAATGTCAGGTTTTTGTGATATAAAAAAATGAGACCACAATAAATCATTTCAAAACTTTTCCCACCATTAATGTGATCTATAACCTGTACAATTCAATTGAAAAACAAACAAATTTGTTAGGGGGAAAAATATAAAAAATAAAAAACATACAATACACTGGTTGCATAAGTGTGCACACCCTTAAACTAATACTTTGTTGAAGCACCTTTTGATTTAATTACAGCACTCAGTCTTTTAGGTACTCACCTGCCATCAATTAAAGAGACTCTGATTAACCCCAAATAAAGTTCAGCTGTCCTCGTAGGCTTTTCCTGACATTTAATCAGTTGCCTGCTACAGCAAAAGCTATGGTTCACAGAAAGCTTATAAAGCATCAAATGGATCTCATTGTTGAAAGGTATCAGTCAGCAGAAGGGTACAACAAAATGTCCACAGCATTGGATATACCATGGAACACAGTGAAGAAAGTCATCAAAAAGTGGAGAAAATATGGGACAACAGTGACGTTGCAAAGAACTGGATGTCCCTCCAAATTTGATGAAAAGACAAGATGAAAACTGGTCAGGGAGGCTGCTAAGAGATTTACAGCAAGACTGAAGGAGCTGCAGGAATTTCTGGCAAGTACTGGTTGTGTACTACATGTGACAACAATCTTCAGTATTATCCATATGTCTGGACTATGGGGTAAGGTTGGAGGACAGAAATTCTTACACAGAAAATCATTCAGACCCAGCTAAAATTTGCAAAACAATACAGCAAGTCTTCCAAAAGCATGTGGGAAAATGTGTTATGGTCTGATGAGACCAAGGTTGAACTTTTTGGCCACAATTCCAAAACGTACGTTTGGCGCAAAAACAACACTTCACATTACCAAAAGAACACCATCCCCACGTTGAAGCATGGTGGTTGCAGTATCATGCTTTGGGGTTGCTTTTCTTCAGCTGGAACTGGGGTTTAGTCAAAGTGGAGGGAATTATGAACAGTTCCAAATACCAGTCACTTTTGGCCTAAAACTGTAAGGCGTCTGCTAGAAAGATGAGGATGAAGAGGAATTTCTCCTTTCAACACAACAATGACCCCAAGCATACATCCAAATCAACCAAAAGAATGGCTTCACCAGAAGAAAATTAAAGTTTTGGAATGGCCCAGCCAGAGCCCAGACCTAAATCCATAGAAAATCTGTGGGGTAACCTGAAGAGGGCTGTGCACAAGAGATGCCCTCACTATCTGACAGATTTGGAGCACGTTTGCAAGGAAGAGTGGGCAAATATTGCCAAGTCAAGATGTGCCATGCTGATAGACTCCTACCCAAGAAGAGTGAATGCTGTAATTAAATCAAAATGTGCTTCAACAAAGTATTAGTTTAAGGGTGTGCACACACAACAAAGTATTAGTTTAAGGGTGTGCACACTTATGCAACCAGCGTATTGTACGTTTTTTATTTTTTATATTTTTCCCCAAACAGGTTTGTTTGTTTTTCAATTGAATTGTACAGGTTATAGGTCACATTAAAGGTGGGAAAAGTTCTGAAATGATTTATTGTGGTCTCATTTTTCTATATCACAAAAACCTGGCATTTTAACAGGCGTGTGTAAACTTTACTTTTGTTTATAAGTTGCACAACATAGAATGATTTTCTCACTACTGTAGACAAGTGATTGTCAAAGGCTGGAATGCTGTCAATGTGTGTCCCCAAGTCTCTGACTACTGGGTCAGATCATAGGGGTTTCTTGCCAATATGATAGCTACCAGGGATGGATGACTTCCCGAAGGATACTATTATGCATTTCTTGGCATTTAGTTTTGGTTCATGGCTACGAAACAAGTTATTTGTCTCAGTCCTTCCTGGAGAACATTTGTGTCACTGGGGGATTCAATGACAGCTCCTAATTTGTAATCATCTGCAAATTTAGTCAGCCAGAGACCACTGACATTGGCCTTGACGTCAGAGACATAAATGCCAAAAAGGAGTTGTCCCAAGACCAATAATCCCTGAGGGACTCTACTTGTGGCTGGTCTCTTTGTAGATGTGGACTCCCTAGTTATAACTTCCTGGGTCCTATCTGTGAGTCAGCTGGCTATCCACCAGGTGACATAAGGGTTTGTACACAACCTCTTGAGTTTGTCAACAATGCCTGAGTGGGGTATTGTGGTGTCAAATGCCTTCGCCAGGTCAAGGTAGGCAGTGTGAACCATTTTGTCCTCATCCATTGCCTTGGTCACATTTTCAAAGAAGTCCACCATCTTGAGTAGGCATGACCTGCCTTTGATGAAACCAGATTGAGTTGGTCTAGTGTCTGTAGGTTTCCTATGTCATTATTGATCATTTTCATGATAAGTCTTTCCATGGCTTTGCATATGAGACTAGTGAGATTTATGGTGCTGTTATTTCCAGGGTCTGTAGATGACCCAACTTTGTGCATAGGGATAACTGTTGCTGTTCTCTATTCATGATGCATGAAGCCTGTTTGAAGGCTACATTTAAATAGCAATTCCAGAGGGCCTGATAGGTCATGTTTCATGCTATTTAGAAGGCATCTTGGCATATTGTGTGATCCCACTGGTGCAGTGTTCTTGGCCTTACAGGAAGCATTAAGGACCTGTTCCCTAGTTATATTTGCTGGGTTGAGGCAGAGACAGGGATAAAGTTGGAGATGAATTTGTCAGCCAGTAGGCTTGGTATATCTTCTGGCTCTTTTTTTATTTTCTCCAATACCATGACAGGAATGGACCCCATTCCTAAGTCATGGTATAATTATAGTTCATGAAATTAGTATTGCTTCAGTCTTTGATGTTAGCTAGAAGTGTTCTTTGCAGCACCCGCAATGTGCCCAGGAATGACTCCTGGAATTTGTATGGAATTACATGTATCAGTAACATATCTAAGTATGACTGGTAATTCTTTTTTACAAGATCCGTTGACCCTACTACTACTGGAACTTCTCACAAAAACAAATTTGGGTACATTATATTAGCCCTAATACCCCCTACCCAAAGGTTCCTGGAATTCATAAATTCAAATGCAATAACAAAAGGAATCTACTGCATGTCAGCGAAATCCCATGAAGGGAAGACATCTCGAACAGAACCCATAGTTAAAAAATTGCTGGAGCAATGTCAGACTCCAAGCCAGTCACAAGTGGTGTCCCACAGATCCACCCGGCATTTGCAACTGTCTGGGTATTTTTCTTCCACATAGCCCTTGTTTCTGCCTGCAAATCCTGGTACTTTATGACTTTGTGTCTCTCTGTATGTAAGACACTGTAGTCACTGGGTATAACGATTTTAATAATCAATGCTACTTTTGTCTTCTTTTCATGGACTACTATATCTGGTTTTCTTGAATCTATTTTTTGAACTGTTGGTAATGGATGATCCCATGTTATATAAACTTCATCATTTTCTGTGATGCTTTGTGGCTGATGATTCCAGTGTTTTTTTCAGCTACTTCAATATTATAATGTTTGCACAATCCCCAATGCAACAATCTTACTACATTATTATGCCTTTCAGTATACAGTCCTTCTGTCATTAGTATATCACAACCACCAACAGCATATTAAAACTTCAAAAGAGACCACAGCTCTCTCTCTCTTCTGAGTCAGGCAGAATTTTTTTCTATCTCTCTTCTGAGTCAGGCAGAATTTTCGTTCTCCCACCCAGTTCCAGTTGTCTTGTTAAATAACACTGTCTTTCTAGTTGCCTGCCTCTTATGTTAATCTGACCATATATCTCATTTCCTCTCTACTTTCACTGGCTTGTGTGAGTAATCACAAAATCAAAACCCCCACCCCTTCAACTATTTAAATTTATTGGCCATCCTACTGTATTCCATAGTACCAGAATACAAAATTGACCACCCCTTTCAACCCATCTTGCTGTTTTAAAAATAGTAACTCTCCACTAAACCTTAACTTTTTAAACAGGTAAAACTTAAGTTACCTACTTTTACATTTAACTTTTCTAGTGCACACTGCAGTGTGCATTTTTTTTTCATCTTACCTTTAAGCATCCCTGTGACTAGCACTTTCTCTAATACCTGCTGGAGAGCACTAGGAAGCCCTAAACTGATACAAACACTCAACTCTCCTTGTTAATAAGGAGAAATTGATAGTAGGCACTAAACAGCCTATAATTGCAAAATACCTTGCTAAGGTAAGGGAAAACAGCTCCTGTACTTTACAAAAAAAAAAAAAAAAGCACCAAACCAGGCATGTCCAAGGGTCAGCTTCCGGTGATTTCTCCTGTCCACCTGGTGAATCTGGGCATACTGGGACAATGCAGCAATTGCTTTATGTACACAGACAACCCTCTCCTCCTACCACCCAACACTACAACCTGTGAGAGATGCACTTACATAGCCAAAATGGAAGCAAAGCTCTCTTCATCCAAGATTGTGCTACACAGTCAAGAGGAGAAGGTTAACACCCACACTATACCTCAAGCAACACATAGCCCTTCTAAACCCACACCACCAACACCCACATATAGCAACACTAAATCCGCATATGCAGAGGTCCTTATCTGTAACCTGCCCAAGCAACAAGGACCTCTGAAACTGAAACGCAAACAAACACCGATCACAACCAAAGTGTCACATAGTTCACAACACCAGTTTGCCACCCAGCAACAGCCCCTAAGGCAAGACAATGTACCTAACACTTTAGTCATAGGTGACTCTATAGTCTGGCACACTGATGTCCCTCTCACCAGGTTGAACAAGGAGAAAATTACAGTCAGCTGTCTGTCGGGTGCCAAGATCTGTCACATAATGCATGCACTCAAGCCACTCCACAACAAGTACAAATATGACTCTGTCATTGTCCATGTTGGAGTGAATGACTTGAGACGTACCTCCCTGGACTACATGAAAAGAGACATGGAAGAGCTCTCGGATCATGTGGCCCAGGCAGGTATGACCCTAGCCCTGAGTAGCATCCTGCCTTCGCCTAGAATGATACCACAATATAAGGACAAAATTATTGACTTCAACAATTGGCTAAGCTTCTGGTGTCATTCAAAGGGGATCCAGTATCTGTCTGCCTGGGACGACATGATTGACAGACCACGATGCTTTGCCCGAGATGGTCTGCACCTGTCGCCCCTGGGATGTTACTGGCTAAGGCTCTTGCCACCCCTATAGTGCCTTTTTTAGGCAAAGTTCAAAGGACAAAACCACCACCGTAACAGGTACAAGCATGCAAAATCTGAAGGTAATGCTACTCAATGCTAGAAGTCTAAACCTCAAAATGCACTCTCTCGAGGCACTCCTAAAAATGGAGAACATTGATATCTGTGGCAGTAACCTGGTTCAAGGCTCCAGAGAGCACCCCTGCAATACCAGGTTACAACTCTTACCACACTTTTCAGCCACCAAAGCAGGACCGAAACACTAAAGTGGAGGAGTGTCAATATTCACTAAGGATATTCACACCACCAGGCTAGTTGCCCAACACAATGCGTCTGAAATTCTCCAGGTGCAACTAACACTAGGTAAGACTGCAATACAAATTGTAGCTTGCTACAGATCCCCCACCATACCCCAAGATTCTCACTACACCTTTCAAAACATACTGGAAAATATTAAGATAGAACCAAACACCCTAATACTGGGTGATTTTAACTACCCTGCCATTAACTGGGAAAACTACTCATGTACCAACACCTTTTCCCAACGGTTCTTGGAATTCATTAATTCCAATGCCCTGGATCAATAATCCATAGTCCCACCAGGGGCTCCAATATCCTAGACCTGGTCATTACCAACATGGGAAATCGATGCTCCACACCTATGGTCACCCCCTCGTTAGTCAGGTCTGACCATAAGCTAATCACCCTTAACATCCACATCCCACCCCCACCCCCCAGTAAGGAAACCTCCATAAAAAACTTCTCCAAAGCCAACTTCATGCTACTCAAGTCAGAAGTGACAAACTTCATGGCACCCATGCAGACGGGAACTGAAAGTTCAACTGCTGAATCCTACACTAAGGCACTGTACGAGCACATCCACTCATGCATGAATCGTGCCATCCCAAATAGAACCAAGATGCTCTCATCCAAAAAAGGAAGCCAATCTGGTGGTCCCCTGCCATAAACAAACTTTACAACAAAAGGAAGAAACTGTTGCAGAAAAGAGGAAAATCCCAGGATGCAAAAAACGTCCTTACCAGCCTCAGTAAGAAACTGAGATCCCTCATACAATCCTTCAAAGCTAGTTATGAAAATAAAATTGCCAAAGATTCCAAAGACAACCACAAGGCATTCTATAACTATGTCAAGAATCTAAATGGCAATGCTCAGATCTGCTCTGAGCTAAAACAGAATGGCATTAAATATACTGATCCCAAGGATATTGCCAATATCCTGGCAGATCGATTCAATGCCAACTTCACCCCCCTCTCACCACCTAAATTGCCCATCTCAATACTGGAAGATTGTAAAATTCCAGTAATAATGGCCACACAGGTAAAAAACACACTCTCCAAAGCTAAGAATACAGCATCCATGGGACCAGATGACATCCTGGTCTGTGTACTACATGAACTACAATATGAACTGGCACCTCACCTAAGTGTCATGTTTAATCATAGCCTCACCTCAGGATTCATGCCCACTGAGTGGCGCAGAGCTACAGTTATCCCACTCCACAAGGGTGGATCCACCTTGGATCCCGGAAACTATCGTCCCATCAGTCTGACAAGCCTTATCTGCAAGGCCATGGAGAGTATTATCATGGAACTTCTAAACAAAGACATTGGCAACCTTCAAACACTGGACCCCACCCAGTTTGGGTCCGTGAAGGGCCGAACTTGTCTCCTGAACCTGATTGACTTCTTCGAATCAGTCTCCAGAGCCATGGACAAGGGTAAGGTGGTCCACACAGCCTATCTAGACCTTGCCAAGACCTTTGACACCATCCCCCACTCTGGAATCATAGATAAACTTACTAAGCTGGGCATTAATCTCTACGTCACCCAATGGGTTGCTAACTGGCTTACTGATAGAACCCACACTGTAAAAGTAGCCGACTCCAAATCCAGCTCCAGACAAGTGACAAGTGGAGTACCTGAGGGTTCAGTCCTGGGACCGCTCTTGTTTGGCATCTACTTCTCTGAAGTACAGGCCAACACTAAGGGACTCTGGATAACAAAGTTCACAAATGACTGCAAACTGGGAGCCATTATTGAATCCCCAAATTATGTGGATACTCTACAAAAGGGCCTTACAGAAACAGATGCTTGGTGCCCGAGCCATGGGCTCAAGCTTAATGCCAAGAAATGTATAGTTATCCCCTTTGGGAAAAAACATGTACTCGTGAATTACCATATAGGTGGCAGTACACTAAACACCGAAAGTGTGATAAGAGACTTAGGGACACAGGTGGACAGTAGTCTCACCTTTGATAACCACATAACCACAACAGTCAGGAAATCCTTCTATGTGGCACACCTCATAACTAAGGGCTTTTCATCCAGAAAAAAGGAGGTCATTGTCCCACTGTACTCATCCCTCATTAGACCCATTATAGAATGCAGCACCCCATTTGGTATGTACCTCTCAAGACATCTGCAACAACTGAAAAGGCCTCAGAAATACCTCACTAAAAGAATCACAGGCCTAAAGCAGATGCCCTACGCTGACCTCCTTAAAAAAACTCCAGCTATACTCTGTCACATATCATCTACTCAGAGACAATCTCTGCTTAACATACAAAGCCATGTCAAACCCAGAGCTGTTGGACATGCTACACTTAAAGAAATCCCAATCCCTCAGAGCCACATGCTCCAGGGATCTAAACCTTGTCATCACAATAAACAAAACATGCTGGAGGGATAGGTTCCTGACCCAGAGACTCCCCAGACTCTAGATTAGATTGCCCATACATGTCAAGCAGAGTGCCTCTTTGGCCCTCTTCAAAAGGAACCTTGATGATTGAATGGGAGAAAGGAAATTCACCCCGGGGATCACGTCAGTCGCCCTGCTAGACAGGGGTCCAGGGAAGTAAATAGTGTGGGAAGAAATAGCCAGGGAATTGTTATGGCTAAGCTTGTATAGGCCCTAGGGCTGATAGCCTAGTACCAACCTATGAACCTATGAACCTATGTGCAACTGTTTCCAGTTCTGTTTTACCAAACCTACATTTGTCTGTTTCTCCCATGCGTTCAATGGACTTTGTAAACCAATGTGTATGTAGTCCACTACCTTGAACCGCCGATAGTAACCTTTCATCTTTTGTTTTAAAATCACCTCTCCTTAACCATTCCTGCATTCAATCCTGATCAACATGAGGTTGTTCCAAGAATTTCTTATACTTGCAAATGTATTATGCATTTTCCACATTTCTTACCTTCTCATCCGATCCTTCACCTTATATTCTTTGTTTCTTTTGTTTTTTGGCACATTCAGTTGCTACCTGATTTATATATATTTCTGGTTTGATTTCCATTCCCACTTGACACAGATATGCTTCTGCTAAATTAAGCAGGGAAGTCATCTTAGACTTGTTCTCCTCATGTTTCAAAACTTTCACTACATTTGGGTCTTGTGAGGACAGCAGATATGTGTGCAGTCCCACTATCACAGAACAGGGAATATATAGTCTTGGTATGCACTGATTTTTCTAAATCATATAAAGCATCCTTCTTGTTTTCCTGTCCAAACTATCCAACACCTTTTGTGGCCAGTCAATCACTCCAAAAGCATAACTTAGAACAGGAAGAGCAAATTGGTTTATAGCCTGAACTTTGTTCTTAGATGTCAGGGCTGTTTTTAGTGTTTATTTAAGCCTTCTAAAATATTCCTAGATGTCAGTGCTGTTTTTAGTGTTTATTTAAGCCTTCTAAGATATTCTTTAATGAGTTTTACTCGCATTTGTTCATGTTTTATTGTTGAGCCTTCATCAATTCCCAAATATTTATACGCTCCCTCTTGTTCAAGTTTTTGTTATATCACATTCCTGTCCCAAAATGATGTTTTCTTGGTGCTGTAGCTTTCCTGCTTTAAAGGTTGCTTTTGCACATTTAGTAAGACCAAATTACATTCTTATATCATCTGAAAATGTTTTGACCACTTGCAGTTGTGCTTTCAGTTCCTCATCTGATGAACTATACAGTTTTAAATCATCTACAAAGAGAAGATGAGAAGTATTTACACTTTATTGTTTTCCAGGAGCCAAATGTTAGCCATGATCTAATCTGTTAAGAAGCCAGCTTAATGGGTTAAGGGTAAGACAAAAGAGCAGCAGTGAAAGAGAGCCACCCTGGAATATCCCCCTTTGAATTTTTATCCCTGGAGTAATAATGTGTCCTTCATTATGGCCTAACTGCAAAGTGGTTTGCCACTGTTCCATGGTCACTTTAATATAATCGATCAGTGTAGGGTATATCTTATACATTTTAAGAACTCTTTTATCCATGAATGTGAGATACTATCAAATGATTTTTTATAGTCTATCCATGCCATACTTAGATTCTTCCCCTTTTTACAGTTCTCCATTATGACTTTAATTAACATCAAATTATCCCTTGTTCCATATGACTTTCTTTTATTACCCTTTTGTTCTATTGCCATGATGGAGTTTTCTTCTAAATGACTGCAAGCTCTGTCAGCATCAGTTCCGATATATAGTTTATACGTCGTTGGAAGGCAAGTTATTAGTCTATAGTTTTTAGGCTAGCTTGCAGGTTTGCAATGAAGTAGGAGTATTGTTTTTTCCTGTTGTTAGCCAGGCGGGTGTTTGTTCAGATGTTAATACTTTTAACCAGAAATTAAGTACTTGAATCTAGGCCTGGGATTTCCAATTAGGAGCTTTTCTTAACTTTGTTTCAATCTCTCTGGCCGTTACTTTATCCCATTGCATATCCTATACATTTGAACTTCTTATTCTTTCTTTTATATCGTCTGTCCATTTAGCATCTTTGTTATGTTCCACAAGATCTTCATAGATATTTCTCCAAAATGTATCTAATTCTTCTTTTTTGGTTGGTGTTTTGATTCCTTTTGCCTTGTTTCCCAGTTCTCTATAAAACATTTTTGGATCATCAATAAATTGCTTATTTTGTAAAATTAATGTCTTTTGGCTTTTCCCGGTTAGGGGTCGCCACAGCGGAACTCCGGTCCGCTCATGATTGGAAGTGGATTTTTACGGTGCCGAGTTTCCAGCTCGATGCCCAACCTTCAAAGAAGGCACACCCATTCACGTCACGACAATCAACTGTGGGGAGGACATGCAGACCCCACACAGAAGGTGCTCCAGCAGAGAATTGAACGGGAGAACCTCTTGCTGTGAGGCGACAATGCTAACTGCTTATTTTGTACTCTTCCTTTATATTTATCTGCATATCTTCTATTTTTTTCTGCCTGTCTTGATATTTTTAGTTCATTTCTAATAATGCACAATAGTTCCTGATCTGTTGTGATACTGTGCATTGCTTTTATAACATCTATCTTCCTGAGTATTTTTGTTGATCTGTTCCCTCTTCTATATGCTTCTAACAGTGACACTTCTTGTTTTAATTCCTTTATAGTTTTCTCTATTTGACACTTCCATGATGGTATTCAATTTCTCTCCTTCTTTTTCCATGCTATCCTGTATTTTTGTGGTAAGACTTTACCTGTTATTAATTTAGCTGCACAGTAATATAGCCTATTTACTTCTGTAATATCACATGAATTTCTGTGGGCAGTCCTACTTTATCAAACTTCTAACTTTTTGTGCTTTATTTACTTTCAGTAATGTTTCTTTCACTAATCATAATATGTCTGTCCATCTCTATTAAATTAAGCAACTCAAGTATTTTTCCTCTAAACTGATGACATATTCTTTGTTCTCCATTTCCTGTGGGCATTCTATAAATAGTTCCACAGCATCTTCCTGTTCCACATTCTCTTCAGTTTCATCCTGTATCATCCATTGCTCTGTCATATGAGAACTCACTGGCCTATCACCCCATAACATTGGCTGCATCGAGTTGCCACAGTTTCCTGTTCCTCCACTTGCTGTGCAACTCCAACTGGACATTTGCACTGGTTTCCTATGGAAGTCTCCAAAGTATCTTCGTCTGGCAACTGATCAGATGTTTTCCATTCTACTGGTTTCACTTTAATTTGGGGATCCATTGCTCTATTCTGTGATGTTTTCTAAGTTAGATTTTCTGCACTAAATCCTTCACTTCACAGGTAATCCATAACGTCAGTTTCTATTTCTTTAACTTTTCCATTACTAATCTTTTTCTGTTTTTCCTCTTTGTTTTCTTATTTTTTGTATTGTAAAGTTTTCCATATCTGGATGCCTTTGCCTATATTTCTCTTCAAATATCTTTGGTGCTGCCCTTTTTGTTTTGATTATTTTTGCTTTCTCCTTTGAATAAATATTACACCATATTAAATCTCTTTGTCTTTCCCATGTCCACGTTTCTTCTTCAGATGTCTCCTGATCCTCCCATTTCTCCTTACTTTGGACTTTTTGTCCCATCATGCTGTGATGTAACCGGTGTTAAGCTTTCTACGCTAAATCCTTCACTTCGCAAATGTTCTATTTTTTAATTCTGCTTTACTAATCATTTGTTCTATGTTCCCTCTTTGTGATCTTATTTTTTATTGTGAAATGTTCCATACCTGGCTCAGTATAGCTGGCTCCATTTACAATGAGCTCTGCACATAACTGCATATTGCCTTTGCGGTTGCAGCCATAGCTAAAGAATGCCTTGTGGTTGTTCTTGACCTGGGTGGCCAAGTTTAACCTCGAATTTGGTTTTAGTAGACTTTATTTGTTCTCTGAGTTGTTTGTTTAGTTTGATGAGAGTGCTTTTAACCTTCTGGGTGCTGCACCGCCTAATTGCTGCACATGATTTTCTTCCTTCTGTTATACAGCCTATTGATGTTGTGATTCCACTAGGGTGGCTTGTTTTTTGAGTTAGTTCTGTACTTCTTCTTGGTGGGTATAGCTGCCTCTGTGCAACTATTAACACGCTTGTATAGGGTTTCTGTGAACAGTTCCATGTAGGCAGCAGTATTCTCGGGGTTTATGGGGGCTTGACATTTTGCAAGGTTATCACTTAATAGTGTGAAGTTAGCCTTGAGTAGTTCCTGAATATTCCAGGGTTAGCTGTGGTTCCAAGTTTTATTTTTACTTCAAAGGAGACCATTTTGAGGTCTAACCTTACTAGAGAAGACATTACACTAGAGGGTGTGCAGCACTCTACGAAATTAGTGAGGACCAGATGCAGTATCATTGTACCTCTGGTTGGTGTATTGGCAATCTGGTCCAGGGAGTTTGTGTTTACAATATCCAGGACTCTCTGTCTCTGTAAGTTTAGTGTCATATATGATTCTCAGTTAATAGTGGGATAATTAAAGTTGCCAGTGACTATGGTATTGTGTTGGATGGTGAGTCTTTCTAATACATTTAACTACATGGTATGGACTTCTTAGGTCAGAGAGGGGGACCTGTAGCTTGCAAGGAAGTGGTATGGGATTTTGCCTATGGTGATTTGAACATGGAGAAGCTCAAGTGCATTGTCCTGTCTGACCAGCCTTGAGGTATATTTATTTCTGATGTAAATTGAGACACCTCCACCTTTATTCCCTGTCCATGTAGTGATATGTGATAGGCAGAGTGGGATGGATGTTACTAATTGCTGTTATATGCTTGCTTGATAATGTGAGGATGAGTGTTTTTCACCTCACGTTAGAATCCTGTGGTGTTACTTGTGCAGTTGATGGACTTTATCATGATCCTTTAATAAAGCCATGAAAGGGTCTGTGGCCCTTCACTAGTGCAAGGCTACTGACTTTGGAAGTGATAATATTATATTACTTGTATGTGCAAACAGCTTGTTCTACAATCATCCTTCCTTAGATATGGTCAGATTAATGCTTAACAGAATGCTTTATTCTGCCATTTTAAAATCACTGAAACATTAGGTTAGGATATTTACTGTAATATATTACATCTGAGTGGATTTACTGCATTATTTTATATCTGAGTGGATATTCATAATATTTTTCTATGGGTCATGAATTGAATAACTATTAGCTTTTGTCTAATACATTAAACACTTCCTTCTAGCTTTTGTAGGTCTGATATGACGAAGGGAATCTGTTCCTTCAGTACCATAAACATCATAGTACAATATAATTTCTACACAGTGATTTGGTGAGATCGCTACTTTTTGTTCACATTTTAATGTGTTAATCTTCACAATGTTGTTTGCTGGTAATCGTTACTAAATATCCCATTACAGAAGTAAGATAATTGCTTGAGTTGGCTCTGCTTTCTGTTCGTTGAGTTTCTGCATTCTCTTCCCATTTCAGATTTTTTCCTATGATTAATAGAGTCTGTAGATGTCTTTGCAGTGCTCCAGTTTATTTTGTTGGAAGCAAACTTCCTGTGCACAGCCAAGCCTAATTTTGTGTTAAGGATTAGATGTTTGCTGAGGTTCTTAAACTGTGTTGGAGAGCTAAAGTATTAACATTTATGGTCTTTATTCTCCAATAAACAGTCACAGCTATATGCACAGTTTGATTAAAAAGTCATGCTATAGTTGCTTTACAGGAGATGTTTTTTACTATCTCAGAGCATGAGAAATTAACCAGATGTAGCTAAGTTTCTGCAATCTTGGTGATGCATTCTTCATGAAAATACAGGTGTATAGCCTTACTAATATATATATATATATATATATATATATATATATATATATATATATATATATATATATATATATATATATATAGATAGATAGATAGATAGATATAAAACAGTTTGCAAGTTTTCATGTCTAGGATTCCTTCCATTCTGACAGTGCATTCATTTCTTTTTTCATTTTTTACCAGAATATCGCATTATATTTGCTTAACTTTATTTGTGCCCAGAGATGGGAGTTGGAGTGGCTTGGGCAGTGTTAAATGTTAAGGAGTATCTGACATTAATGCAGGATGTTAGCTCTTTACCCTCCTCTGATGACACCTTAGGTTCTTCACTCTCCTGTTTGTCTGTTCTGTATCTAAATAGTTAGATTTTGTTTTTACCTTGGGTATAGAGCTTGTAGATTTAGGTACTGTGTTTTAGTTGGGGGTTAGACATCTTCTCCATTTTTCCCACATTTCTGTACCTCATCTAAGACTGACATGGATTATGTTCCACAGGTGTTATAGTTTTTATATCTCTCTTTCTTTTTGGTTGCATAATTTTTATCTGATCATGAAGTTTTATTGTTCCAAATGGAGTCACTGGACACCACCAGTCCCTAGACTGTGCAGCTGCTTCTGTTTTATAATAAGTCACCTAAATTTAAGGAGATTTTAGTCTTACTTACACAGGAGTTTTCCAGGTCAATAGTTCAGGCTCATATGCCCCATGTTATCTTTGGAATGCTTATTAATGCTTTTTACATAGTTGTTTGCATAAGCCATGGTGGTACAGCGGTAGCATTGTTGCCTCAATGCAAGAGGTTCTCCTGTTCGATTCTCGGCTGGTGTGCCTTCTGTGTGGAGCCTGCATGTCCTCCCTGTGGTTGAGTGGCCTCTGAAAGACATGCGTGAATGGGCGTGCCTTCACTGATGGTTGGGCGTTGGGCTGGCAACTCAGCACCATAAAAATCTACTGCCAATCATTAGCGGACTGGAGTTCCGCTGTGGCGACCCCTAACCGGGAAAAGACAAACAAAACATATGTGTTTGCATACTTGGGCAAATAGTTATGGGCATCCTGGCAGTCAGAATTAATTTTATTACAGATAGAGTATTTGTTATTTTTAGGCTGTTAAGGATTTAGCATGAGGAACAGCAAATGTTGGCAGTGAAGGAAAATTTCAGTAAACTGTTAAATGTAAGATGTGTTTAGCCCTTGATAGGCCTAGCTTCCAGTTCTAGCAGTTTTCTCCTATGGTTCAAACTGCATTTTGGAGGATTTATGATTTATTAGTATTTTATTACTGTGTTAGGCACAGAACTTTATTAGATATTGGCCCTGTTGTACAAATTCTTGTGGGCATTTTCTTCAGAAGCAGTTCAGGCATTAAGAGGTGATTATGAAGATCTTCTCTGTCCTGTATCTAAAGACCTCAGTCAGTTATATATCTTTTTCTTTGCTTAATGTAGATTACAAGTTGTTTATGACTATCTGTCTGGTCATGCAAAAGCCTTACTTGCCAAGTGTGATACATACTTCTCAGGTATTTGGGTCATTGTACGGGCAGGGGAAATATGGAAGGAGGGTAAGATGAATCTTATCTCTAAATGCATGACAGAGTTTTCATCCAGTACAATGGATTTATTTTTTAGGGTTTTTAATATTTTGGGCTGCTTGCTTTGTTATATGCAGCTCCACAAAATATTTATGGAGGTTCCAGGGCTGCAGTTAAAACTGGACCCTACTTCTCTTAGTCTTTCTCTGTAATGAAAGGAGTAAGGCAAGGTTACCTTCTTTTCATTTTAGATGTGAAGCCCCTTGCTACTTCTTTAAGGGAAGTTATTGCTATCACCCTTAACAGGGACAATAAGATGCCCTTCTGGGCAGTTAGCCCATTTCGTAGATGATCCCATTCTTTTTCTCAATCGTCACATCCGTTTCTACACTTTTACCATTATATTTTATATGCTATGCAATCCTCATGCATGGTGCAACATATTGGTATCTGTCAGTGGCCAGACGTCATTTTTAACTAACCAAAGTTCATGTTGTTTCTTTTATCTTAATGCCACAGTCTCAAATAATAGTTGCAATATATTCAGCTTTTGCATACACAACATTTCTGAGTTCAGTTTCCACCTTTTAATTAACTCATCTGCATGGCATATGTGTCTCTATTATTGCATTTACAGTCTTTTATATTCTTTTACATCTTCCAAAACCTCACCTTATCTCAGGTGTTCCTTAAGATGCTTGTGTGTTTTGATTAATTACTGTACTCCTAACAAAAAAAGTGTTTCAATATATCGCAATAACAGAACTTATGATCCCAGTCCCCCTTTTTCACTTTTTACATTTCCAGCACACACCATCCACCAATGGAAACATCTTTTGAAGTCTAGAAGGTGTATAGCTGTATTTGTGAAACATGTCCACCTGAATATTCTAAACCTCCTTACTTTCGTCTCATACTATGGGGTTAACCATATTTCTCTCCACCACCCCTCTGTGAGTGCCTTTCTTAGTTTATCTGAGCAGTCCTGTGTAATATGCATGCATGTGTTCCCCTTTAACTCCCCTAGTCCCTCATAACGTCTTGAAATTAGTCTAATTATTTTTTTCTTCCCTAACCTTGTTTCCAAAATGAATTATATATAATTCCTTGTTGAGACCTTATGTTGAAAATCCATTTTTCCTTCGTTTTTTTTTCCTGCTGTTTTTAATCTCATATACAGCAATTGCTCTCTTGGATAGAGATTAAATGTTCATTTGACTTTCTCTCATTCTTTGCAACCTCCCTCCTTCTTTATTTGCTCCCAGTATTTAGGTTGCCTAACTCCTTTTGTTTTCCACAAATTCATAATCTTTTCTTCCCACAAGTTTGTCCTCCTTTCTCTCTAAACCATAAGGGCACTATATATCTTTTCCATTCCTGTACTTGTCTATTAATAATCTGGGACATCTTTTTTATGTGTCCTGTTGTCCCCTTTCTTCCCCATGCTGTCTAACATTTCCCAAATCCTCGGAGATCCACCCATTATTCCTCTTTTTTTGCTCAGTAACACTTTCCACTTTGCTTTATATGGGTCACATTGCAGTAGATAGAACACCCTTAGCTGAGTAGCTTGAAAGTATCTTTTCAACTCTAGTAAGTTCCTCCTTGGTCTATTGGTATTTACAAGCTTTCCAATCTTACCCTTGAATTTTTTTACCATCCCACATATTTTTCATTTCCCCTTCTATGGTTTGCAGTACATCCTTACTTGAAGAGAAAAGGCAGGTTTGTGCAACACGGCATACCAAAGGTACTACAGTGTATCTTATGATCACTTTCTAGTGGCATCATCTCCAATTGTCTTAACTTGTTTATTATTGAAAGCTGAGTTTTTTCTCCACATCTCCTTGGCTCCCTGTTGGGAATAATGTGTTAGCCATATTCCCAGATACTTCATTCTACAGTAGCCCCAAAGAGAGGGGATTGTTTGAAATAGACCATGAGTTGGTTGATAATTAATTGCTATTGCTTGCTATTTATTTATTTATCTTTTATCCTGTTAATTTGTTGTAACTGTTTCATATTTCTGATATATTTTGTACTTCTCCTTCTGGGGAATGATATACAGGATAATGCCATCTGTAAAGAGAACTATTTTTCATTTAACACATGCCACTTGTATCCTGTTATTTCAGAATGTCTTACTTCCATTGCTAATGGTTCCATATATATTTCATTAAAGGGAAGATAAGGGGCACCCATGCCATGCCCCACATTTGAGTGATACCTCCATGGGAACTCAACCTATCCTTGCCTGGACCCCCCTTGTAAAGTCTCAACATTAATTTAATCCAACTGTTTGGAAAGTCAAATTCTGTTAAGGTTTATATCAAAAAGAAGCCCCAGCTGACCCTGTTAAATGCCTTCTTGGCATCTAGTCCTAGTATAATCATTGGCAGCCCTATCACTTTTGCATCCATCTGTATCAGCAAGGTTTTTAATATACTGTCAAACATTTTGTTCCCCTTTATAAAGGCACATTGATCCATATAAAAATTTTGTTTTAATATTTTGACCAGTCTCTTTGACAACTTTTGAACAAAAACATTATAATCATGGTTCAAAGTCCCCCCACTCCACAAGGGGGGAGCCACCACGGACCCTGGGAACTACTACCCCGTTAGCCTGACAAGCCTGGTCTGCAAGCCCATGGAACGTATCATCATGGAACTTATAAACAAAGACATTGGTAATTACCAAACTCTGGACCCCACCCAGTGTGGGTTTGAAAAAGGCAGATCATGTCTCCTAAACCTGATAGACTTCTTTGAAGCAGTCACCAAAGCCGTAGACAAGGGTAAAGTGATTCACACAGCCTATCTAGATCTTGCCAAGGCTTTCAACACCATCCCCCACTCTGGAATTATAGATAAACTCACTAAACTAGGTATAAATCCCTATGTCACAAGATGGGTTGCCAACTGGCTCACTGACAGAACCCACACTGTGAAAGTAGCAGACTCCAAATCTGACTTCAGACCAGTGACAAGTGGAGTACCACAGGGTTCAGTCCTGGGTCCTCTCCTGTTTGTTATCTACTTCTCTGAAGTACAGGTTAACACAGAAGGTCTTTGGCTAATGAAGTTCGCAGATGACTGCAAACTAGGAGCCATAATTGAAACTCCTAACAATGTGAACATTCTACAAAAGGTCCTCACTGAGACAGATGCCTGGTGTCAAAGCCATGGCCTTAGGATCAATGCCAAAAAGTGCATTGTCATCCCCTTTGGTAAAAACTCTGTACCCATGGACTACAACATAGGCAGTAGTATACTTAACACCGAAAGTGTGATAAGAGACCTTGGGACACAGGTGGACAGTAGTCTCTCCTTTGATAATCACATCACCACAGTAGTCAGGAAATCCTTCTATGTGGCACACCTCATCACAAAAGGTTTCTCCAGAAAAAAAGAGGTCATTGTTCCCGTCTACTCATCACTCATTAGACTCATTATAGAGTACAACGCCCCTTTTGGTATGTACCTCACAAGACATCTACAACAACTGGAAAAGCCACAGAAATACCTCACAAAGAGGATTACCGGCCTCAAACAGATGCTCTACACAGACCATCTCAAAAAATTCCAGCTTTACTCAGTCGCATATCGCCTACTCAGACGTGATTTCTGCCAAACATACAAAGCTATGTCAAACCCAGAGCTGTTGGACATGCTCCAATTAAAGAAATCCCAATCCCTCCGAGCTACACACTCTAGGGACATAAACCTTGTCACCACAATAAACAGAACATGCCAGAGGGATAGATTCCTGTCCCAGAGACTTCCCATACTCTGGAATAAACTACCTATCTATATCAAACAAAGTTCCTCATTAGCACTCTTCAAGAAAAATCTTGATGATTGGATGGGAAATAGGAAATTCACCCCGGGGATCACCTCTGTGGCTCTGCTCGACAGTGGCACAGGAAAATAATTTTCTTGGGTGGCAAAAGCCAGGGTACCTTTTTGGCTGGGCTTGTATAGGCCCCAGGGCCGATAGCCTAGTACATACCTATGAACCTATGAACCTATATAGGTCTAAATTACCCTGAATGACATGGGTCCTTCTCCTCTTTTGGTAACACAACTATCATTGCTTCCTTCCAGAATCTGGACATCTCCCCCCTGAAGAATTTTTATCAGGTCCATATTTTTATTATCTTTGTTTTCTTTCTTGTCCAGATTTTTACAAGAATTCCATCCAAGCCTAGTGTTCATAGGTTCATACTAAGCTAACTGCCCTTGCGAGCCATTTTCAGCCTAGCCAATTATCCCTTGTGAGGCTCAAATCCTGCACTTTGTGTTTGTAAGGCAAACACCTTAACCATTAGGCCACCCTCCCAACCCCTCCCAGCATCATTTCTACTTTCATGTCTCTTATAACCTTAAAAAGTTTCTTGGCTAGTATGGATCTCAAAAACACATTTCTCCTCCATCCATAACTTAGAAAGTTTAAAATGTGTTAAATAAGATTTAGTTTCCTTTATTCTTGCCTTTACTTCCTGCATTTACATAACCACAACATGCACCTGCAGATCATAAACAAAAATGTGATCAAGTACCAGAGGGATGAGGCTGGCCAGAGTATCAAAAGAAACCAATGATTTCAACACCAAACTCTGGAACTTAAGAAGAGACTTCCTTGATAGTATATACAGTGACACCATATTAAGAATATTATATAATCTAAGATCCGATTAAAGCCCTAAAGAGAAACAGTGATCCAACCCTATGTGACCCTCCAGGAAGCCTCACTAGACTGTGCAACAACCTCTACAGAGACCCTAGACAGGAGGACATAAAACAAAGTATGCCCCTGAGGTTCACTAAAGACTGTAATTTATGGATGTCACCAAAGTGATCACTGATAGCTGGGGCATTATAACAGATAATAAACAAGTGGGAAAAATCCTAGGGCATGGCCCCACCTTTGCTTTCAAAGAAACCAAAAGTGTGAGGGAATGGCTAGAAAGCAAAGGCAAATCAGCAAGGGTACCTACAGTTGTCAGCCTCGTAACTCTTGTTTCAGCCTTCACAAGCCTAGCCCCCCAAAAAATTGCCCAGACAGCGTGCAACCCGATGTTAGTTCACAGTGCCCATATCCAGTAGTGTAACTGAATTGATCCCTGGAGTGAACTTTCTGTTACCCAACCACTCATCAAGATTTCTCTTGAAGAGGGCCAGTGAGGTGCTCTGCTTGACATGAATGGGAAGCTTATTCTAGAGTATGGGCAGTCTTTGGGAGATGAACCTGTCCCTCCAGCATGTTCTATTAATTGTGGTAATGAGGTTGTGATCTCTGGAGCATGTGGTACAGGGGGATTGGGAATTTTTTAGGTGTAGCATTTCAAGTAGGGCTGGGTCAGCCATGGATTTGTAAGTCAAGCCGAGATCACCTCTAAGTAGATGATAAGAGACTGAGAAGAGCTGAAGTTTCTTGAGTCTGTCCATGTAGGACATGTGTTTAAGGCCTAGGATTCTTTTTGTGAGGTACTTTTGTGGCCTCTCCAGCTGTTGTAGGTGTCTGGTCAGGTACATGTCAAATGGGGCATTATATTCGATGATTGGTCTAATGAGGGATGAGTGGAGAGGGATGATGGCCTCTTTCTTCCTGGATGTGAAACCTTTGGTTATAAGATGTGCCATGTAGAAGGACTTTGTGACTATAGTGGCAATGTGGTGGTTGAAGGTGAGGTGGCTGTTGACCTGAGTGCCCAGATCTCTTATGGCCCCTTCAGTGTTCATTGGGCTCCCATCAATGTGGTAATTCATGGGAACTGAGTTTTTTCCAAAGTGGGCGATAACGCATTCTTTGGCATTAAGCTTCAGGCCATGGTTCTGACACCAGTCATTGTCTCAGAGAATCCCTTTTGTAGGATGTCTGCATCACTTGGGGAATTGATAATGACTCCTAGCTTGCAGTAATCAGTGAACTTGGTCAGCCAGAGTCCTTCTGTGTTGGCCTGGACTTCTGAGAAGTAGACGCCAAACAGGAGAGGGCCCAGGACCGAGCCCTGTGGGACTCCAGTCATGACTGATCAACAGTCTGACTTGGAATCCGCAACTTTCACTCTGTGAGTCCTGTCTGTGAGCCAATTTGCAACCCACCTAGTGATATAAGGATTGATGCCTAGTTTGGCAAGTTTATCAATGATACCTGAGTGGGGAATGGTATCAAAGGCCTTGGCCAGGTCGAGGTAGGCTGTATGCACTGCCTTACCCTCATCCACAGCCTTGGTGACTGCCTTGAAGAAGTCAACCAGGTTCAGCAGACAGGATCTCCCCTTGACAAAGCCAAACTGTGTGGGGTCAAGAGTTTGGAGATTGCCTATATCTTTGTTAAGCAGGTCCATGATGATGCGCTCCATAGCTTTGCATACCAGGCTTGTCAGACTAATGGGTTGATAGTTCCCTGGGTCTGTAGCTGCTCCCCCTTTATGGGGCGGGATGACTGTAGCAGTGCACCATTCATTAGGGACATATCCTGAGGTAAGGATGTGATTGAACAGGGCACACAGATGCGGTGCCAGTTCGTTTTGTAGCTAATGTAGGATGCAGCCAAGGATATTATCTGGTCCCATGGATGCTGTATTCTTGGTTTTAGACAATGCAGCTTTTACCTGTGCCACAGAAATGGTGGGCACAAGGCTTTCATCTGGTATTGTGATAGGGCCCTGGGGGGTAAAGTTGGCAGTGAATCTGTCACTCAGTATGTTGGCTATATTTGTTGGCTGAGTATAGGAGGTGCCATTGTGCAATAACTCAGAGCAAATCTAGGTATTGCCTTTGAGGTTTTTGATATAGCTATAGAAAGCTTTATGGTTGTTTTTGGTGTCAGCCACAATTCTGCCTTCACAGCTAGCTTTAGAGGATTTGATAAGGGATTTCAGACCTTTGTTGAGACTGATAAGGGAGGCTTTCCAGTCTTGTAACTTCATTTTTTTCTGCAACAATTTCTTCCTTCTGTTGTAGAGTTTATTAATGGCTGGGAACCACAAGATTGGCTTCCTTTTTTGGAGGAGAGCATCTTAGTTGTATTTGGTAGGGCAAGGTCCATGCATTTGTGTACATGCTTGTACAGTGCATTAGTGTATGATTCGGTATTCATGCAGCTATTTCCATTGGCATGGGTGCCGAGAAGTTAACCACCTCTGTTTTTAGGAGCCCAAAGTTGGCTTTAGAGAGTGTTTTTCAGGGTTGTCACCTTAGCGGGGGGGGGGGGGAGATGGAGATTTCCATGGTGACCAGTTTATGGTTAGATTTAACCAGGGAGGAACTGGCTATAGGTGTAGAGCAGTGGTCTCCCATGTTGGTGATAACCAGGTTGAGGATGTTGTTTAATCTAGAGGGGGTCAGAATGAGCTGGTCCAGGGCATTGGAACTGATAAATTCCCGAAAGCGTTGAGCCTGTACATTGGTACTTGAATAGTTTTGCCAGTTGATGGAAGAGTAGTTGAAGTCACCCAGTATGAGAGTATTGGGTTATACCTTGATAGATTCCAGAGTGCTTAGGAAGTTGGCATGTGAGTCTAGGGGCATGTTTTGGGGTTCTGTAGCAGGCTATGATTTGTATCACCATCTTACCCAGTGTTAGTTGTACCTGAAGTATCTCGAATGCATTATGCCGGGGTACCAGTCTAGTGGTGTGTATATGTTACAGACATCTCTAAATAAAATATATCACTTTGTTTCAGTGGCAAACAAAGAATCACCAGTATTTATGAATGAAACTGGCTACATAATTACATCCAGAATGACCTTACTGTTTAATACTCTAACTTTCAAGTTGCTGCATTTAGAAAACTGTTTTTCACTGATGCAAAGGCTGGCAACAGTGATTCATCATTAATCACTGTAATCTGTGCACCAAGGAGATTTGACCTTGAGAAGACCTTCATTTAATCTAACAATGGTAGAGAAAGCTTTTATGAAAGTGGCCCCATAAGGAACTGCAGAAGTCATCTTTCCTTATGGTGCCACTTTCATAAAACCTTGCAATTTCCTCTGAACAAATGGATTAGGGTTGCACCTTTTCAAATACACAAAGGTAGAATTTTTATGGAAATATGAGATTTTTCAGAGCAAACCATACCTATTTGCAGTGCAATGGACTGAACTTCACATTTTTGCCTAAATAAAAACTCCTGTGGAGTTTAAATTGCTTCTTTTAGTATGCATCAAACTAAGGTGTTCCAAATGTAATATACTGTAACTGTTTTTTTACAGCTATTAATGAAAATTTAGAAAAAAAATGTCCTAAAATCTCAAGATGTTTGCTATTCTCATATTTTTTTCATAAGGCACAACTGCCCAAATAGAGGCTGCCTGAATAAAGAGCGTCAAGTAGTAACCCTGCATTGTTTAGGTTTATTACATCTACTATTGTTAATATTTTGATGGGCAGCCATAAAATTTATGATGGCTAAATGCTGAGGCTTCTAAACTATGAAACATAACTGTTTTTAAAGGTTTTTTTTTTTGCAAGAGGCTGTGCCCTTCAAACCCTACCATATGGAGCTTCATCCCTAACTACCTCTTTACTAAACATACCCAACTCTGGGGGTTATACCAATGTGGGCTAAAGATGAAAAAACTTTAAAAAGTTTTCGGTGTCATAATTATGTGTTATCAACTTTAGAGAGCATAATTACCATGAGAACACTGTTTTTAGATGTTCAAGAACCTTCTGCTTTACAAATAATTTATTTTGTACTTCCTGCCATTGTGCTGTCCACCTGTTTCATAATAATCCTCTTTCTTGAACAAAATGAATGAACTAAAAGAGGCTGAAAACTAGCTTAAAACAACTTCCCTACAGCTTATTCATCATTATTCA
Source organism: Protopterus annectens (assembly GCF_019279795.1). NCBI lineage: Eukaryota > Metazoa > Chordata > Ceratodontiformes > Protopteridae > Protopterus > Protopterus annectens. The sequence continues at coordinate 372,691,739 of NC_056736.1, read as the reverse complement.
TTTTCTAAACTGCGTGTCCTAGTGAAGTTCACAGTGATAGTAAGCTGAAAAGGGAAAACCAGTTTTCCTTATCCCTGGTAACAGTTTATAGCTCATCCTGTGGGCTCCCCTGGCATTCCTGGACAAATTGATTAATGTAACCCATGTCTGGGGTCTATCTAAGGGCTTTGTCCCTGTGGGAGGTGCCTGCTATAACTTTTAGAGGAGGCACTCTAGGCAGCAATGAACCACTATAGTGCATGCCAAAGATAACAACAACAATAATAATAATACATATTTGTTAACTAGGTAGGCCCACTGGACACACAGTCTCTTTTCTGGGACTTGGGAGCAATAGTTGGGTTAACTGACTTGTTCAAGGTCACAAAGTAGGCAAACAAGGGCTGAACAAAGCAAACTCTGTACCACGGAAACTGTAGCTTGCAACCTTAATGTTTAATTCAGCTGTCGGACACTTGAGGCCCAGAGCACTTACAAAAACAGACCCAATCCCACAGATCTAGAAAACAAAAATGTTACTCCAAACTAGATACTTTCCAAACCTACCTGGATATCCTGTCAGCAAAGGGGCAACAAGACACATCCTTTGTGAAGTTCTGAAACCACCTTGATTGCATATGACTTAACACTGAGAACGTGAACACAATTCTTGTTCCCCAAAGAGATAAACCAAATGGTATGTGCTGGTGGTCCTGTACCCATATTGTTGTAGTACCTCTAACAAAAAAAATCTAGAATATGTGGCAGTTAGTGCACAGGATTAAGGTTGTGAGCTGTTAATAGCTAGTTCTTATAGTGCAGGGTTTGATTCCCTCAGCTTTTATTTGCCTACTATGTGACCTTGAGAAAGTCACTTACCCAGACAGTGCTTCAGGGAAATTGGAAATTTAGTCTAGACTAATTAATGGCCTCTGGACTGCATGCCTAGAAACTGCCTATGAACCTATGAACCTATGCCTTCTTCAGGTTGACAAAACATACACAGGTTATACTGCCAGACTCTCATTACCCTTACAACATCCATGCAAGAACAAAGGGTTGCTCTATTATTCCACATCCATAAAAGAATCTACAGTGCTCCAGATGAACCACTGGCTCAGCAGACAGGCAAAATCCCCTCCATAGCAGACTAGCTGTAGGCTTTCTCAGGTGAGGAATATGATCACTCTTTTACTTGAACACATCCTTCCATAAAGTACTTCATTCTGAAAATGGAGAACAATACTGAAAAAGCACATTAAGCACAACAACCCAAAAGCATACAGTACCACCAACATGTCCAATTAGATCTTATCCACTCCTGCAGCTTTGTTTTTACAAAACTGGTTAATTATTGCTTGACCTCTCTTACAAAAAATGACCCAATCCCACCAGTTGTTTCTGTCACTGCCTTCTCAAAAGAGTGCACATTCACCTGTTCTGGTTTTCTACAGGGCGATCCTTTCAACTGTAAGTAGCCTCAGTTAAACTCAGCATTTCTGCATATTTTCTGAGAACAGCCTGTGCAGTGTCTAAACCTCCCATGCAAGTCAGAAGATGGTTTGGCAGAACCTCTGTGACGCCATTTGAAAGTCATTCCAATGGTCTTACCAAAAGCTTCCCACACCAGAACGTTGCTTCAGTAGGAGCCACTGTGGCTATCTTCCTAGCCTTTTGTACTTCTTAGTCATATCTGGAGACCCTGCACCAACTAGGACTGCATGAAAGGCTTGTTTCTTTAATCTGATGGCTTCCCTTCCACAATTCTTTGCTGCCTCCTCAGTTACTGAGTTCTTGAACCTAGTTCATTCAGAAACCACATCTCCTACCTCTGCTAGTATGTGCAAATTTTATTTCTAGATGTAGAGGTTGAACTCATCCCACACAGAAGCATCTTCCATCTTCTAGGTATTCTCAACAGACCTTCCACACATATTTGGGTTAACTGGGACTGTGCAACCACTGCCTCAGCTCCCTGACCTAGAGATCGTATGGCAGCTCAGCGCTTCTCTTATCTGAAGCAACTAGAACCTACAGCTCTTACAAAATCAAGCACTGACCTTTGGCCCAAAGTGTTTGGGAACCACCTACACTTGTTAACAACTCTTGAATTCGACCATGGTAATCATTACGGACAACTATACTGTTTTCTTTTTTTACTTCATATTGCAGTTACTGCTTGTATTATACTAACTTACCTTTAATTTCTCTAGACTGGCTACAATTTCTCTTAATATTAGATCATTGTCATATAAGGTGTATCCTTTTTAACCAATGTTGTCACATTATGTCAAATTTGGTATAATTATTTAAAATGTAGATATTTTTGTATTATTTTTGAAGACTGTGAAATTATTGTTCTTACATTTTTATTGTAATACTTTGGAGTTTTTCTCCCTGGGCATCCGCTGAAATGGGCAACTATTCACTCTGGTTAATACCGATTAGCACACTACCCTGGTATAAATAAATAAATAGACTTTCCCAGTACTCAAATGTCAATAAATAGTAAATAACCCCTGACTCACCCATACAGTCAGCAACAATTTGCAACATGTGCTCATATCAGGCAAGCCACTGTTCCCAGTTATGACCTTCATATATCTCCATCTTTCATCATGTGATGTGAGGACTGCAGCCATCAGGAACAACAGCAGGTTTAGTAGGTGGCATCCTATCCAACAGTACACCCTTGTTTTCTAAGAGAACCATATGAATTTCAGATGCATATGTACGTACACCAGACAATTTTTGTTTCTACAGCTCAAGGTCACATTAAGGTGATGCTGTTAAGTACTGACACAAATTCCAAATGTATGGTACCCAACCAAGATGTATGATCCCCAACTTTAGCCTTCTGTTTGGCACTAGCTATGTAGCGTTACAACTACAAACCACTGCTGCCATAATCTGAGTGATGAATGAACTATGAGGAACAGAATAAAACATGACTCACCTGCAGGTGTACTTTGTGTGAATAACATCAGTACTTAAGTTCATCTCTAAATGTCAGTTAATGTGCAGGGTATAAATGGTACTTGGTTCTTTTTGAGTAGAGATAAGGGATATAAGCATTATAGAATGATGCATTGCAATCTACACATTGTATAGCAACATGGGATTCCTTGGATGTTGTACCATATTGTCCATTATGTGACATTATACTGTGTAACATTTATATACAACATACCCACTACTATAATGCTGGAACACTCAGTATAGGTGATGTGAGATGCGGCATGTAAGTGTTCATGGTGAGTAGGAACTGTTTCATGTTAAGTGCCCCTTAAAGGAAATTCATGTTAAATGTAAAAGTCTGAAATTTTATCTGGTTCTACATTCATGTATTTAGTAAAAAAATTGTGTGTGCCCCTTTCTGCTTTTTCTTTGGGCAGAGGTAAAATTAGGCTTCATTCAGGGGGTGCAGATGATAGAGCACAATCAGTGGCTGCTGTTTGTGGGGGCTCAAAGTTCAGGTTAGAAGGGTAAGAAAATGAGAAATTTGTACTCCAGTATCTTATTTCTATATAACAGATAATACAAAAGGCACAACTGAACCATGAAAATAAAAATAAAAAAAACTTTAAATGGTCCAGCTTCAAATATATGTGTTTGCAATCACACCATTTTAAACTGGTCAGATCACAAAGAGAAAGAGTTGTATGCCAAATATGCCAAATCCTATACATCATCATCCTCATCATCAACCCTCTTTTTCCCATTTTCTACATGAAGTGGGGGTGTCATGTCAGTTGTCATAATCTCTCTCTTTCCAGTGACACTCGTCTACCTTCTTTGACACTCATGATTGACTGTCGTAGGTCTTCTCTCACATAATCCATCCACCCCTTTACTGGATACCCTCATTTCCTCTTGTTTTCATCCTGTCTGTCCCAAATCTTCTTCAACAGATTGTCTTTTGCCTTTCTGCACATGTGCCCAAACCAGTGCAATCTGTTCTCTTTGACCTTTTCTACAATTGGAACTACGCTGGCTTCTGCTCTTATGTACTCATTTCTTCATCAGTCCCACAGTGTGCATCCTATCAGGCACTTCATCTTCATCACCTGCACCTTCCTCAACTGCTCTGCTTTACTGCCCAGGCTTCAGTACCATACAGTAGTACTGGTTTCATCACTCTTTTGTGCTCCTTACTTTCCAGCTTCTTTTCCATTCTTATGTCATACACTACATCTGACATTCTGTGCCAGTTGGCTAAAACACCTGTGATTCTAGCTTTCACCTCCTTATTCAGACAGATACTTGAAATTGTTAATCTGTTCCTCTATTTTTCCTTCTGTCTAAATTCTCATCTTATTATGATTTACCACAGTTGCTGCCAATACAGTTGTCTTATCTGTACTCATACTCATCCCATGTGCCTTCAGCTTTGTATTCCATTCCCCTGTCCTTAGCTAAAGTTCTGCCCAGAGTTTGCCTGTAATGCCACATTGTCTAAATACAGCAATCCTATTAATCTGTTCCCTCCAACCTGTTTCCTAATGTAGTCCATCACCAGTATGAGCAGCAGTGGCCTTAGAGCTGAGCTCTGATGGACACACACTTCCAATGGAAACCCTTCTGTGAAATCGAACACTATTCAAACTTGAGTCATTGAGTCCTTGTACATAGCCTACACTAATTCTAGCAATGTATATGGCACTTTGAACCACAGCAAGACTGTCCAAATCAGCTTTCTTAGGACCTTGTATCATGCTTTCTCCAAGTTTAGAAATGCCCAGTTGGTCTCTTTTCTCATCTCTAGTTTCTTCTTAAGTATCTGTCTCACTGCAAATGTTAAGTTAGTTGGGATGCAACCAGGTCTGAATCTGAACTGTTCATCTGCCATGCCCCATCTAATCCAGTTCATTCAAATTCATCAACATGGTTGAAAATTAAAATTACTTTTGCATGGTGTTGATATACAAAACAGACAATGAAGAAAGAGTATCCAGACTATTGAAAATACAATGAAAAAATGGAATTACAAAATATATCAGCCTTTTTTACCATTAAGGGATAAAGCCCTGACAATGACCTAGGTCATGTGAGTGGCTCAGACACTTGTTGAAGCCGACTTGTAGGAAGAACAGAGTGGTGAGATTTACCTTGTTCAGCTCTCTTTGGAGAGAGTTGCGGGGTCATGTGTTCAAGTCAAGCTGTCCATGATAGAATCCTTGTTGTGGACAAGGGATTCCATGGTGGTCTTTGTCTTCAATGGGGGAAGGAATACTTATTTTATTTATTTATTTTATTTGACATTTGTTAACCAGGTTGGTCCAACTGAACCAGAAGCCCATTTCCAGGGGAGACCCAAGGAGAAAAGCACCAATACAGACAAGTAGATTAACATAAGCATGATAAAAATATTTTTAAGTACAGAAAAAAAACTTGAAGGTCTTATATAGTACATAGAGTAATTCAAAATTCTAATGCAAAGATATAATTCTAATAGAGAGACAACTATAAAGTAGAGCTGAAATATATACATATTTACATGTGATGTAGTAATCAAGCTTGTGGGTTTAGAATTTAGTAAAACTATGGTGGAGTGAGATGTCTGTGTAATGAATAGTGGTAATGCAATAGTGAGAAGGATTATGTCATGGCAGGGGCAGGACTTTGTGTTAAATAGAACTAGTCGATCACTTTACATGCAGGGGCATGGATATGAATCACAAATGCTCATTGTACGACAACTCCATGGATGCCAATGAGTATGTGCAGGAGAACAGCTTAGACTTAAAGGAAAATAATTCTTCTTGTGGATGACAACACAGGGAATGAATAGGTTGCAGGGCTGTCACCCAGGGAAGTGAATGAGTCAAGACACCAGCTGGCAGGGATGGCTTGGACTAGAACTGGAACAGAAAATATCACAAAAATACTACGTCATTTTAATGATATTATATTGAACACCATTAAGCAACTGTGAACTTAACCAGACTACCCATCTCTTATAGCGTGAAAAAAATGTTGCCAAAATATGGAGACAAGCCCTATCAAAATCAATAGCTAACATCCTTGAAGTGGGCAGACCTAAAAAACATATACTAAGATAACAGAAGTCAATGAAGTTAACAACTATCCTGTATCAATCGTCTTTGGTAAGATATACGCTGACATGTACTCATCAGCAAAAATGTGAAAAGCACAGCATAAGAACAATCTCTCAAATTAAGCTATGAAGAAATACAACCATGAAGTTATGCTAGAGAAAGTCAGAGAAGTGATTTCAGTCTCCAAATAAGGTAGGCATCAGTACCAGATAGGACAATGGCAGTTTTTGCAAAACATTCAGAAATGAAATAGCCCCAATACTATTACAGCTGTACAACTTTTTGAAGGATGATGTAATATAGGATCCAGTTTTGAATCAATCTACGATATATATTTTTCATACATTTGTTTTCCAGGTAAGCCTGCTGGAACCATGTGTCATTTTTTCCAGGGGTGACCCAAGAGCACTTTCTGGTTAAGTGACTTCCTCAGAGTTATGCAATAAACAGATGACAGTGGAAGGAATCAAACCCTGTAAGTGGGCTACAGAAAGAAGCTCATTACTAACTGAAAGTCATAACCTTCTGTGTTAACTGCCAGAGATATACATTCATACTGAGTCTTGGCATAGATCCTTCACTCTCCAAAAATTGGTGACAAAGTTAATATAAAAATATTAACATCAATACTGGCATACAGATTTAAAAGACTTTCATCTAATCATATACTTAACTTCCAGACAGGCTTCATGGTAACGAGCAAACACAGGATAACAACTGTACCCTGGAAGTACTAGCATTTGTAAGATACTAAATATGACAAACAGGTAGGGTTGGCACAGGAAGGTTCTAAAACATTTGATGGACTTGGCACTCCTTTTGTTTTTCACTCCTCAGGATGTACTTCCCACATTTGTATGTTACTACAATAAATATTCTGTTGAAAAGTTAGTGGCCAACTCTCAGTTTCAATATAAATATGATCAGGATCAAGGCGATGAGTCCCTTTGTCACCACACTTGTTTTACGCATCCTTAGCACTGTTATTTTCTTTCTTTCATACTGCAACCTTATAAAAACTGTTAGATGTAGAAATATAGAGTCTACACACTTGATTTAATAAACTTCAACAATAAAATAACTTAAAACGCTTTTCGTCTGCCAAATAGCAAACTTCATCAGAAATAACAACTCCACAGCCAAAAACATTTAAATAGTCACTTGAACCAAGTAAACGCGGGACAATTAGCTAATTAATTATTTAAAAGAACATTACCAAGAAATATATAAGTAAGCAATGCATGTATAAAAATGTAATAAAATTGCTTTTGAAAATAATATGAAGCGTACAAACTTATATATTACTAGTCAGTTGTATGAAGTACAAACTCTGTATGCATTTACACATTATTACAAATCCTTAATTAGCCTGTTACCTCTGTAAACTCTTAAGTTTAAGAATACTGCTTATAGACCTATTAGAAAAGCAATATTCCAAACCCCCTAGAATAGTAGGTATGAATAAATGTGAGAACTGTAATTTTTGTAAACATGTAGATGTGAACAATTCATTCACAGTTAATGGTTATAAATATAGACTGCAAGCAAGGTTTAATTGTAATTCAAGTGCAATTTTCTACTTAGCTAGATGTACACATTGTTCTGCATTCTATGTGGGGAAAACGGAGCGTAGACTCCGAGATAGAATGTATGAGCACTTGTATGCTATAAGTCGTAACAAGCTTGACAATGCACTAGCTAAACACATTCATTCGAACATGAACCACAATTTTAAATTTTTAGCCATTGATAGTGTCAAGCATGACATTAGAGGGGGCCCTTTCACTCTTAAACTTGAGGAGTTAGAATTAAAGTGGCAAATAAAATTGGATGCATGCAATGTTCCTGGTCTTAATGAGACATGTTCTATAAGCAGTATTCTTAAAGTTTACAGAGGTAACAGGCTAATTAAGGTTTTGTTATAATGTGTAAATGCATACAGAGTTTGTACTTCGTACAACTGACTAGTAATATATAAGTTTGTTTGTACGCTTCATATTATATTAAAAAGCAATTTTATTACATTTTTATACATGGATTGCTTACATATATATTTCTTGGTAATGTTCTTTTAAATAATTAATTAGCTAATTGTCCCGCGTTTACTTGGTTCAAGTGACTATTTAAATGTTTTTGGCTGTGGAGTTGTTATTTCTGATGAAGTTTGCTATTTGGCAGACGAAAAGCGCTTCAAGTTATTTTATTGTTGAATTTTATTAAATCAAGTGTGTAGACTCTATAGCTGCTGGGACTCATTTGTGATTTGACCAGTTTCTTGTGCTTCGTTACAATTTTACAGACGTAGAAATATAACATTTGCAGATGATTTCCTTTTTTTACCTGGAAAATCTGCATGTTGCAATTATTGCCCTGCTATTAGTAATCAACAGGTACACCTTAATTTCCAAATATACTTAAAAAATCTGCAAAAAGACTACATGAGATTAAACACAAATTAGAAGGAATACCACCATAGCAAACCAGCTCAGAATACCCAAACATTCTGAACACAAATGACCAGTAATGACTTTTAACAGAAAATATTTAAGGGTACATAAGTGGGTTAAAAAAAGACCTTAGCAGATGTCAAAATTCCACTTTAAACTATGGGTCATGATTTCAGTAGTTAAACTGAAGACATTTTTCAGGCTATTTTTCATCATTAACAACAGAGTGACCCCCTAGTACAAATGTAGTATTCAGTCCTATCAGTAAGACCATAATCATCATCCTGAATTATGGTAGTCACAGGGGTAATCAACAAAATCAGTGAAGTCTCAAATATAAAGGGTGACTGAAACTGCCCAGCATGAATCTCTACTACCGTGTAAGTACTCTATTAAACTAAGTGCTGCAGGTATGTAACATTTCTCAGAAATCTGATATCTGTATTGATGGGTCCCCCATACAGAGCACAAAACTGTAAATCAAGGCTAAAGCCATTTCATTCCTTGAATATCAGTGACTAAAAGAGAACAATGGTGCAGTGGTGTAGTGATGCAGCGGTTGCATTGTCATCTCACTAGAGGTTCTCTAGTTCGATTCTCAGCTGGGTTGCCTTCTGTATGGAGTCTGCATGTCCTCCTTGCATTCGTGTTGGTTTCCTCTGGATGCTCTGGTTTCCTCCCATGTTACAAAGATATGCGTATGAAGAATTTTTCCCTGGGCATCCTCTGAAAATTGGCTTTGTTCCAAGTTGGACTTTCCCGGTAAACGAATGTTAAATAAAATAAATAAAAAAGAACTAAAAACTGAAACCTCAGGTGTAATTTATAAAAGAGATGGGCAACCATACCTCTCAGCCCCTTAACACAAGATATCTGAACAAAGCCTAATGTAATGGGGGGATGATGGCCCAAAAGAAGGCCAGATAAATATTTCTCTTATAAACTTAGAAAGTTGCTAGAATAACAGGATGTGTGTTAGCATGCATTTCCTGATGAATATGAAGTGTGAAACTACGATCTGTCATTATTTAGTGACTTCAATCCTCAGTAATTTGCCAGAAAACCACAAATTTTATGAGGAACAGGCCAAAAATATGAGGTAAAAATCTGAACATTCTGCAAACATCTGGACAGTTGGAAGGTATGCATCGAACTTAATGGAAGAAATGAAGTATGTGAGGAAAATTTAAATTCTTAACCACTAGTGAACAGCTTGAATATAACACAATTATATGACAATACAACAAATCTTTGACAAACTGAGTGATAAAATTGTCACAGATTTCCTATTGAGAGGCAAGCAGGACAGACCCAGTACTGTAGGAATGGGTTCTGAATCTAGGAGAACAGGTTCTAATAAGCTAGTGCAAAACATAAGTATCAAACTACGTAGTATAATGCCAATGAATATCAGAAAATCCAATTTTGCCAAAGGCATGGGGGCAAACGACAGATACAAAATGTATGCCTCATCTACAAAGACATCCTCTGCAAAACAGAAAAGTTCCCCTTTCACCTAACTAAATATCAGGATATGATGCTACAAGAATCCTGTCAGGAAGTTTGCTGGGGAGAACTTTTGGGGAAAACATAATGTGCTTGTACCATTTGTTAAATTTCAGCACCCTCTGTTCGTGACTAATCAAAACTGTTGCAACTCAACAACAAAACTGACATAATTTCTGTTGTCAATATTACTTTATTTCTCTTTATGCAAGAAGAAATTAGCAGCAATTACTATTATTAATATTATACAGTTGCATCCCAGTTAAGAATATATGGACCAAAATATTCAGTGTGCTCCAAATTCTCAAAGTAATACTTGTGATGCCCCATGGCAATCTTGTATTCTAAGCATTAAGCATCATGCTATAAGCTCACCCAAATTTATGACACTGAAGGTGTTTTATCTGTTTGTTAAATAGTTAATCCTACTAGACAAAGAATCCCTTTTCAGGGACATCTCAGGAGCACTGTCTGGATAAGTGCTTTGCTCAGAGTCATGCAATAGGCAAAGGGAAGCAGAAAGAATTGAGCACTGTACCTGCTTGAGTATAGAAAGTAGTTCATTAAAACTTCAGAGCCTTAATCCTCTGTGCTAACTGCACTAACTGAATTTTGTGGTCCTGGAGAGGAAAAGGTCATACAAAGACAATTGTAATCCATCCAGGGGTAACAATAAAATCAACAAGGTTTTCAGTAGGCTTCAAAAACACATAAAAGCATTTCCATGCACTGAATTCTCTTAAAAAGGTAATGGAAAAGTGGTACGGTAGTTTTCATCTATGGGTCCACATGTCATTTCTAGTGTACTAGCGCATTTATAAGTTTACAAGATCTTTAGGGTCAGCATTAGCATAGTATTAATACAGCAGGAATTCTCTTATGCTGAGTTCTACACCTTGTAGATCTGATGATATTTAATGTTTCTGTGTAGTATATTGTATTAACTGCTACATTGGTTTAATGTCCAATGGAATTAATCTTATGTTAAGCTTTATGCATAGTCATATTCATAGAGTTCAGTGTTGCAATGTCATTATAAACTGCATTTCTAGTATCACCATTGTTTGACTCTAGATATCCTGTGACTGTGAGGCCCACCCAGGATACACAGGAGTCACAACCTCAGATGGTATCCATCAACCACACTGTAGCCAATGTGCATGGACAAATCATAGGGGTGAGGTGTCTTGGGCAGCATTGCTATCATGATTCCAGGTCTTTCCCTGAAGTGGGTACCACACTTGGCATTTATCAGCAAATGTACAGGTCAGCAATCCAGGCACAGACAGCCACTAAAGACACAGCAGTACAGATGGTGACAGTAGTACATGGCCTATGCAATGACATGCAAAAGCTGCATCGATAGTGGGATGACCTACAGGCACCTACAGAGTGACATGACATATATGGACTTGGTGCAAACATGGTGGTTTTAGGCATTGGACACAAACATGGCATCCACTGGTGCAACCATGAGGCAGACAGCAACTGTTCTCCATTATGCCTCTGCAATAAGTTTCAGGGATTGCTATGCAAGGATCCAGATGTAAGGGGGACTATCAAAGGCCAGGTTTACACAGACGGCACATACCATTACAAAGACAGCATCATTATCAACCCTGGCCACAGCAGCCAGCACACCTGGGCATGGCCAGTCTCATCACTATAGTCAATGGTGCTTCCCAGACTCTTCCCCAGAATTTTTAACCAGACTGCCTACTTTTATTCCTGCAGTTCTAGACCGTCCCTTAACTATGGCCATCATCCAGGTCATTGATGTCATCCAACTATTGGCTGTCAATAAGAGACATGACATCAAGGTTCCTATATGTGCTCTCAAAGGGCTATGCCACCCCTACCTGAGAACACACCAAGCCCTGAAACTGCAGGCCACACAGTACACATGGCTAATGTCTGCAACATGTCAGCTGTAGCCTGCCACTAGATGAAATGATCCCAACTCCCCACAATTTTCTACCAGAGATTGTGCTGCCACATCCACTTCTCATGATCCTTACCCATACAGCAGCAGCTTTGCTGTCACATGCCACTCTGCCTCACAACACCTGTACAAATTATGATGATTGTGTCCTGCACACCTTCTAGCCTGTGTAGGTAAGGTAATGTCTGATGCACAGTATGGACAGGCAATACATTGTAATGCATAATGTGGGTGTGATAATGCTGCATCAGTTTTATTCTGCATTGTATGTATCATACTCCATAGTGGTGGACCAAACACTGCCTCTTTGCTAGTGCTGCAATGTATTGTGCACATCTCTGCCTTGCATGGGGTGATGCTGCAGATGTGTCCTCTAACAAATGTCTACCCAACTCCTCATTTGCTACTGCAACAGTTCTGCCAGGTAGTGATATGATGTTCTCGTTTTGTACTTGCATGCTATTACATTATGTATCATGGGGAAGAGATCTCAGGCATGTACTGCACTGTACCACCAGATGTATCAAAGCAATGGAAGCATCCTTTTAGGAGTTCAAATATATGGTCAACATTGTTCCTTTTTTCTGAATGTGGAGTGTTGTATGCTGTCTCAGTCATGATCTGGAAGTATTGGATGGAGATCATCATCCATGGTTTCAACACATATCTAGCTTCACCTCCAACACAAAACATTTGACACCATTACCTGTGGTTTGCTGCCAGCTTGAAAGGGAACCACATATCCTGGCCTATATACTCACCAATATGTGCACCTACATCTAGATGACCCTGTGGGAAGTCACCCTGCACAAAATGCTGGTACAAGTCACATGTGTGGGAATCATGGGAACAGCCAGGATAGCACAAAGGTGAAACACATATAATGTCCTTTGCATTGAAAACTACCTGGTAGTTGACAGAGTGGAAGTCTTTCTGTTTGATGTACCACATACTATGTAGAACAACTGGAGCTTTGGAGGCAATATGGGTATAAGCAATGGTGCCCAGGACTACAGGGAAATAAGCAGTTTGTAAAATTCCCAAATAGTATTGGTTTTCTCCTCTGCTGTTCATGAAAATAATACCTACTCCTTCATATGCTGCAGCATCACGTCAAGGAAATGGTGTAGAAGTCACAAGGAGGATGCCTGCAAAGTTCCTAATATGTCCAATGTCAGTTGTTAAAATGTCCCTAGAACAAGAATGCTTAATAATACATAAATCTTCATGCCCACAAAGATGGACAGTCCATGAATTCCCTCTTGCTTTCATGTTTGAGTGACACATCTGTCTTTCTTATGGTGTCCCATTCCACATAGTAGTGATCAACAATCCTGGTCATGTTGGTGTGGTAATTAGTGTACTAGCCATTGGCAGACCCATCTGCACTGCAAGGGGCATTAACATGCAATATTGTACACACAGCTTCTAACAGCAGCTATTAACACTTGTTTTGTTACAGCTGCTGTTATTTTTAACATATTAGGCCATATGAAGTTAATAAACATTGAAAAATCCTGGAATTCAAACTAGATGTATGCCACAACTCATAGCACTGGTTTTATATATCTCTGTCACTCCTCCATGTTTGATTTTGTCATTTGCATATGTTGGGAGTATGATTTGCCTATATTCACTAATTTGCATGACATTATGTAGCCATATGCATAACTTGTATATTGTGTTATTTCTTCCCAAGTGTGTCCCTGAATCACTCACTTCATCATGCATGTTATTATTCACCTTGCTATGCCACTTAATGGTATGTGCTAAATATTTCCAAATACTCCCTGACATTTTTGCAATTTATATTTGTTTCTTGCTATTGTAATTGCTGTTCGGGACTTCCTAAGATATATATATATATATATATATATATATATATATATATATATATATATATATATATATATATATTGTAACATTAACAATTTTTTATTATGGGTAGCACAGTGTTACATTTAGTTTTGCTACCTCATAATTGTGGATTCTTTGGTTCTGTTTCTGCATAGGGTTCCTTCTGTGTAGAGACTGTGTGCCTCTCTTATAAAAGCACAGGTGTTGTGGCTTCTGCCTGCCATCATGTCAAAGAATTGTCATAAGTGAAATGGTGTGAGTGCACATGTTATGATGGACTGGCTTCCTTTCCAGAATTAATTTTCTTCCTTACTCCCTCTTCTTGCCAAGCTAGGCTTCACTCCTTCATGACTCTAAAGAAGATAAAGTTGAAATATAGCCTCTGTTTTCTACAACTGCACTAACAAATCTGAATAACCTCTCCTAAAGGTTTTGGCTTATAACTTGAGTATGTGAGCAGAGTTGTTGTAGAAACACAGAGAAAACAAGACAAATTCATTGTTTTAAATGCAGATTACATTTGGCTGTGCAAACATTGGCTGTAGGTGATTGGGCACATTGACTAATGCTGATGTCACACCCTGATACCCAGAGAAACTGTCAGGATGCAAAAACAATGACTATGATAACAACAAACCCAAAAACATTATTGTATTCTGCTTATGCACTCAGCTTAAAACAACATTTCTGCCTTGAATCTTCAGAGTTTCTGACAATTAAGGTTTACTACCAACACTGTTAATGGTGCAATTATGTATTCAAGCTGCACCTAAGAAAAGTTCAACTTTTATTCCTTTGTCAGTATCAAATTAATGCAAAGTTATTGTTTTTATTTTATTACATTTGGTACAATGTTGGCTGTCTTTCACTTTCCCAAGTGATAGACACTCAGATGTGGCTCTGCCCACCAGAAGGAGACACTTCCAATTGTGTCCTTCATGTCCACCATGGGAGCCTAACAGTATATGCACCCCTTAGGCACACATCTATTCTGAACCTCCTAGAGAGACAGGCAAGCAGCCACTGCCCCATCGTTCCTCTAGTGCCCAGGCTGCTTTTGGGTGGGGTGGATTCAGCATCTTCTGAATAATCTAACTGTTGTTGTCACACATGCTCATTTTTTTCATGCCACTCAGTGGGAGACAATACCTGTGCAGGCGTCATTCAGACAGCCATCAGGAGTTTTGCACCATACTCTCTAACATGACCCCTGAGTGCCATGCAAGTGATCTAGGGGTGAGCATGCAATGAGTGCAGCATGAGTCTATCATTTCTTTCCACAAGTGACATAGGCTGTCAGGCAACCCTACTTTGTTTTGAATGGACTGCTCCCTGCTAAATGTCCAGTCTCCTCTGTGGATGCATTATTAGGAAATGTAACCCTGTCACACACCCATCAACCTCCCTCTAGAAGAGGGGAACATCATTTCTTTTCCATTTGTTTCCTTCTCCTTCTAGCTCCTCCAGTACCTAGGCTGATAACTAAGGCCAGCTCAACTGGGTCATACTCAATATTCTGTAGTATCTGAGGTACATAAATTAAATTAATTAAATTAAATACAATAATGGATAGCTGAAATAAGTTGCATGTCAGGCAATAAATGTTCTAGAAGCATTTGATTAAACATTCTAGAAGTAGTTAGATTAAACATCTCATGCAGTTTTGCTAATTTTCCACATTGCTTGTGTTGTTTGTTGCTAGCCAATAGTGGTGTGTAAATTTAAAATACATACATCTAAAATGCTGGTAGCCAATGGTTAGCTCTCTATATATCAGTTCTCTGAAGTTCAGGTGTGGCAGAACAGGTGCAACAGAATATGGACAAACAGTCTTTGAAAATAATGTAAGCTCCAGTTTGTAGTATTTTGTGCATTATCACTTCTCATGTTACTATATTGGTCCTACACAACTTACATACACACTGCAGGATATTCATGCATAGAGCATTCATACTGCAGAGGATTAATGAGGCAGAAACAATGTTGTCTCCATACATGCAGTATTGTGGAAGTGGTATAGAACCTCTGAAATACTTGTAATCAGCAATACAAGTACTCAGAGAATCTCAGTTTGCATTCTCATCCAGTAAGGGTCAGTTCTGGTACTGGCAATGTGTACTCCCAAAATGCACTGTGCTCTGAAATACCACTAGTATGTTTTTTGTATTCATTAATATTGCACACTACAGATGAGATGCATGCAATTGAATGCTCATATTGTGTAAACCATGTCTCTCATGGATAGGGAAAGCAAGTAGATGTCAGCATATCCTTGTTCTGCCTGCCTCTGTGTTTTTCCTATGTAAACAATAAGGGCTAAAAATACCATGGGAATGTATGGCTAGGCTTTTTAAGATCATCACAGATCAATAGCCTGGTAAGTACCAATGAACCTGTGAACCATGCAAAAAAGATACACAATTCTTTCCAACCCTACAGTGTCAAATGTTTCCTTGTAGTAGCAGTACAGATCTGAGTTGTGTTAATGCTTTTGTTGTCATATTGTACACCATTAAGAATGTATAATTAAAAGTTTAATATAGAATTTTCTGGAATTGTTATAGACCCCATAAACACACCAGTACTAGTGCATACGTTGCACTTCTATACATTTCTGTGACAAGGAGAAGCAGTTATAGTGAAACATAACCAAGAGGCTGCTTATGCATGCAAGGTTTTACACTTAGCCAATTTTATGCCCCAGGGAACATGTGGTCACTAGTGATCCACTGTTCAAGGGGAACACCAACCACAGCAGGTTATCTTTTTGTTAAAAAATTGTCATAACTACAAAAACTTTGCAGCACATTTGTACTATAATAAGTTACTTGAGTAAGAGTGACTCTAATGGAGTGAAGAATCCAAAGGACCAAGCAACTGCTTCTGTAAGGTTAAAATTGAATCACACATCTGGTTGTTATGAAAAAAAACATTCAGATTTCGATCACACAGGGCAAACTAGATTATAAACATGTCTGTCAAGAAGTCAGTTTTACGATTTCAGTAAACTAGACGTGGGTTCCTGAACCTGTTAACCCAGGTGGGGCCCCCTGACTCAGTGAATACTGGTGGGAAGACATCATCTCCACTAACAATGATGTGAACTTCTGAATGTATTTAATGATGAGATGATCCTGATTACTTTAATACTACTATGAATCCTGTGACTCTGTTAATTCTGCTGAGGGTTTGTTAAAACTTCTAATCCTTCTAGTGTGTTATGATTCTAATATTATTGCTGAACCCCCAGGTATGTTAATCCCTCTGTAGAACTCTCATCTCGTTAGTGAAATTGTGAGTGACCCAAACCAATTCTTCAGTGAAGCCTGACTCTGTCTTTTTGTTGGGGACCACTCCCCATGTCAGATCATCCTACTAACTGTCTGACTTTGTTAATCCTGAATGTGCTTATTTACTTCTTTAACTCCTTTGGACTCCCCAATTCTATTGAGCCTACTGAAATTCCCTCACTCCCTTTAATCTTGCTGGCCATGTCATTAATTTTCTTAATGCTGTCAGAGACTCCATTAATCCTTAAGGGAATATGACTTTTTTAATCTTTCTGTGGCTATGCTGATTCCAATCATTTAGACATGGTCATTGGAGCTCTTTTAATTCTTTGTGGGGCCCTAACTGTTAATTATGCAGAGTTCCTCATAATGGTAAAGCAAAATCTACTACTCAGTCATGTAACTGATTTGAAAATGCACTATTCTGAAAAATATTTGACTGTCACTCATATTCAGTAATGCCAACAAAATGTATTTAGCCAGTTGCTTATTTCTAGCCAATATGTTAATTGTATATGTGTATAAGGAACTGAGCATTATTTGCTAAAATAGTGTATTATACTGAAACAGAATAACTTGCAATGGGTTTGGATGTTTTGTAATATCGAAAGGTTATTTTTTATGTATACTTTATATGTGACCACATGAAATTTCATTGCTTATGAGTACTTATTTGTCGGGGAACAGAATATTGGGTAGCAGCTTGATAAACCTTGGCTTACTTTGTGTTTGCAGGACTGCTTGAATGATTGGTAGTAAGAACTGGAGTGTAATGTGTGTAATAGCTACTGGTGTGACTGATGCTTTGTACAGACTTTCAGATTGCTTTAGTAGCCCTTATTAGTACCTTGTATGAATGTACATCTACATGATTGGCTACTGTGGTGTGGCACACAAATTTTTACCAACTAGCTCAGATAAACGTCACTCTCTCTGTTTGCTTTTTGACAGAAAAGATTGTCTATGCAGCAGCCAGCTAAAGCAATGAGTCATGTATGCTCTAAGGAAGGGAAAGAAGTGGATCATTGGAGGTAGGCCTGGAAGGAGAGATGGTGATGGAAAGGACTGGGAATGTTGGATTAGAAGTGTGATTGGGAAAGGGTGATTACTGCTAATGTTGGGTCTAGTAACATCAGTGTATTCTGTCATCACAGTTAGTATATTGTGTCATCACAGTTCCTCCAAGGGGAGGCCCCCAGTTTTCAATTTCCTGGGCCCTTCAAAATGTTAACACCAGCCCTGCTGTGTAGACTTTCATGATGTTCATCACTGTCAAGCACTTATACTCATCTGCCTTCTTTACACTAATATTTACACTGTTTAGTCTGTGTTATAAAGACATAATGAAATGCCCATGGACATAACATTCCAGAAACTTTACACAGCTAGGCCTGTATAAACATGTACAACTTGGTATGTACCTAACCAGGCACATCCAATGAATGGAACACCCAGAGAGGATCCTCACTAAAAGAATACACGGAGTAAATAATATGTCCTCTGCAGACTGTTAGGCTGCTGAGAACAGATCTATGCTTGGCATATAGGTGCTTTCTGTCCACACTCTGATGGACCCCTTAAATATCCACAAAACAGATTTACCAGTTCTAAAGACTTAAACCTTGTCTGTGACATAAATAGACCTGCTGGAGAGGCAGGTGCATATTCCAGAGACTACCCCTTCCGTGGAACAGGCTCCCCAGCCATGTGAAGCAGAGTTCCGTCATAAGCCAATTCAAGTGTAACTTGGACAACTGGATGGTAAACAGGAAATTCATCCCTGATTTGGTACCTATGTTTCAAATGGACATCAACAGCCTATAAATGGTTCATCTTTTAAGCCCCTGCTTTTAAATGTTTCATCTCTCAAGTCCCTGCTTGTACTATCAAAGGTACCAGAACTTGTCAGAGATCCGGGATGCATGACTAGTTTTAAAAGGCTCCAGTGGTTGTTAGCCTAGTACATAACTATAAACCTATGAACCTATGTATGGACTGATCCTTAAATAGAATAACCAGTTCACTCCTTCAGACAAGGGAATTATTTGTTAACCAGGTGAGTAAACTAGTTCTTTTAAGTCATGAACTGGGTTACAAATACAAAGGTAAAGTTAATATATATGGACAGTTTAAAATAATAAATCACATAGCACATTTGTGAAAGGTGGGAGGAAACAAGAATACACATTAAAAAGGCATATAGACATGAAGATAACATACAAACTCCACACAGACTGTGACTGGAGGTCAGAACTGAACTCTGGACCATGGAGGTGTGAGGCAAAAAAAAAAAAAACAACCATTGAGCAATTGTGTTTCCCAAACAAGGGTATATATGTCTATTTCTGGACACCAAAACCAAATCTGTGAATTGTGTGCATAATTCATAATTCAGCAATAAACAATATTAATCATATATTGTGCTATAGTAATTTATTACATATAAATAAATTACAGATCTAAGCAGACATAATAAAGATATTTTTTTCATGTCAACGTCTGACTGATGGCTTAGAATATTGTACCATCCGTGAGGATAGTAGAAAGATGTCTGACTACCTTTTGGGAAAAACTGATACCTTGCTACATTTGGTTTGTTGCAACTAGTACAAAAAAAGTGATTCTCTAATAATCAATGGACACTACTATTTGTCATTTCATACCATGGAACACATCCCTTTTACTGAGTCTGTATGAATCATGTTATCTGTGCCTATTATCAACAACTAAAAGTGTTTTTTTTTAAATAAAAAGGTTGTCAGGTACAATGAGCTGCTGGCTGAAATTGTCAGCTCATATGCTGTGTCACTAGAAGGCATTCAAAGAGTGTAACTACATTGCCCACTCACTGTTTTCTCACAGAAACATATAACTGTTGTCATCAGCAACAGCTGTGGTAGCATTTCTATAAATACGTAGTCAGGATAAGAGCAATTATAAACCATATGTAGCAGTATTAAAGGAAATTAACTGATATACCCTAGAGGGCTGAAAGCAGACAACACATATGGTAGGTGTATTTAAATGCCACAAAGGAATTAAATGAGTCCAAGAGGGTGGTAACTATCAAGAGAAGAGGCATGAGAAAAAATATATAATGAACCTCTTTCCTTGTATTTTTGCGAAGAGAATACTTCATAGATAGTATAGCCTTCATTAGGAAGTTGTCTGTCAAATATTGAGGGAATTCAGATATGTATTATAATAAAGGGAGATAATGATTGTTTTTG
Source organism: Protopterus annectens (assembly GCF_019279795.1). Taxonomy (NCBI): domain Eukaryota; kingdom Metazoa; phylum Chordata; order Ceratodontiformes; family Protopteridae; genus Protopterus; species Protopterus annectens. The sequence continues at coordinate 372,671,429 of NC_056736.1, read as the reverse complement.
GAGTAATCAACCATTAAATTGGACTTATAGCTGACACATAAAAAAATCAAATGGAAACTAAGTGGATCAGGCATTTCTTAGCTGATGTCAAAATGTATCTCCTCATAATATTTTGAAAAGGTTGTATGGACACAGAATAATTATTATAAAAATTTCCAGCAACAAATGAATATCTTTTGTAATTGTGGATGTGGACAATGACAGAGGAAGATGGATAGGTTTGCCGAGTTTATTTTCCCTAACCTAATAATTTTAAAACAATTACACAATCACATAAAAAAGCTCAGTCGGCAGTACTTGTCAAAGAATTTATAGACTCAGATACTAACTGCTGAACTCTGCTCAGTTAAAGTGAATAAAAGATGTAGAGATATTGTTAAAGTATCATGAGTGTAATAGCTGTGCTTTTCTAATAAAAGGTATAACATATATTTCCAAGTAAAAATTTCATATTATACACTGTATTATAATTCATTTAAAAACTGCTTCTTATAAAATAAAATAATAATATGGTAAAGCTTCTGAAAAAAAAAATATATATATATATATATATATATATATATATATATATATATATATATATATATATGTATATATATATATATATATATATGTGTGTGTGTGTGTGTGTGTGTATGTGTGTGTGTATGTGTATGTATATGTGTATATACAGTATGCGTGCATTTATTTATTTATTTATTGGATATTTGTTTACCGGGGTGGTCCAATTGGGTTAGTAGCCCATTTTTAGCAGTGGCCCAGGGAGAAAAGCTCACATACAGAAATATAGTTTACTATGATTATTCACAAGTAGACTTTTAGACAGAGTACAAAGTATTCCCTAGGCACTACAATTTCATATTTTTTATCTAGGATAAAAACTGGACGCAACCACCACGATATGGTAAAACCAGTGTTTAATAATAGACTGAAACAGAATAAGCGCTTTCACATGGTACACAGGCATGCTTCTTCAGATTTCAAAAACTCATTGTATCAACCACATTTAAATACTAGCCATTAAATGATATAACTACTTAATTAATTGCTTAATTGATTAATCAAGCAAAATAATGTTCTAATCCTAACTTAAAGTCAGGTAAAAACATATATAAAGTAAAGCATGTGTCACATATATATAATGTAAATATAAATTATTATTATGCAAAATGTATACAAAAAATATAAAACCAAGTAAAATATATGAAAATATTGTGGTGGTTGCGTCCAGTTTTTATCATCATATCGTGGTGGTTGCGTCCAGTTTTTATCCTGAATTTCTTCGTTTTGGGACTTACACCTTCAGATGGTAGCAGTGCTTGTTTCTACAATATTTTTTTATCTACTATACATTGATTTGTCATTGGTAATACAGAAAAATAACAAAATAGATACTGGGTCTTTTTATAACATTTGCATTCAGTTAGTAGATTGATTTCTTTTTGGTAAGACAGATAATAACACAACCATCCTACATTGATTATAAAATTAAAATGAAAAGAAAAATATCACATACATACTAGGTTTTTTTTTACATTTGATAGAGATAGTCTTGGAAGATTTGATTAACATGGCTTCTATACACACACAAACACACACACGTGTATATATATATATATATACATACATATATGTTGTATCTTTCGGCTTTTTCCCGGTTAAGGGTCGCCACAGCGGAATTCCAGTCCGCTAATGATTGGCAGTAGATTTTTCTCGTGTAAATTTTCTGTTTCCTATCTGTAGATCTAAGTTGCACATGAATATGGACAAGGATGAAGTTTGTTTTTACATGGATGGGAAGTCTGTTCCACAGCACGGGTATCCTCTGCGAAATATACCTGTTTCACCAAACTTTTCTGTTGATGTTGCAGAAGAGGTTTAGAACCCTACACTAAAATACTTCTGATTCCATTTGACTGCTGATGTGCAGTAAATCCATCAATAATGGGTTGGAGGATATCTTGTATGGCAGACATAGGTCACCTGTCAGCAGTCTGTAAAATATACTGAGTATAGTGACAGGCTTTAAGTCGATCCATGTAGGACATGCTGTTTAGGCCTTTTATCATTTTAGTAAGATCTCTCTGTGGGCATTCCAGTTGTTGCATGTGTTTGGATAGATACATGCCAAAGGGGGCACTACATTCCTAATAAGGACTGAGTAAAAAATATATGTATATGCAGATATATATATAGATTCATAGGTTCATAGGTTCATACTAGGCTATCTGCCCTAGGGCATTTATAAGCCTAGCCAGAGTGTGTGTGGCTTTCACCACCCCTTAGGATGAGAATACTATACCCATTAGTTTGCTGTGCCTCTGTCCAGCAGTGACACAGAGATGATTCCCAGGGTAAACCTACGATCTCCCATCCACTCGTCAAGATTTCTCTTGAACAGAGTCAGTGAGGGGCTCTGCCTCACATGGACTGGGATTCTGTTCCATAGTGTAGGGAGTCTCTGGGTGATGAATCTGTCCCTCCAGCACGCCCTATTTATATCCGTGTTGAGGTTTAAGTCTCTTGCTCTCGTGGCTCTGGTGGATTTGGATTTTTGAGGTGGAGCATGTCCATTAATTCCGGGTTGGACATGGCCTTGTATGTCAGGCACAGATCACCTCTGAGCAGACGGTATGCGACTGAATAGAGCTGGAGTTTCTTCAGTCGGGCATCGATGACATATGTTTGAGCCCCTTTATCCTTTTGGTGAGGAACTTTTGGGGTCTTTCCAACTGCTGCAGGTGTTGGGTAAGGTACATTCTGAATGGGGCGTTGTACTCAATCATTGGTCTGATAAGTGAAGAGTACAGGGGTACAATGACCTCTCCTGATCTGGATGTGAATCCCTTCATGATCAAGTGGGCAATGTAGAAGGTCTTCCTAACCACTTTGGCAATGTGAGTGTCAAAAGAGAGGTTACTGTCAACTTGGGTCCCCAGGTCCCTGATAACTTCTTCCGTGTTTAATGGATTACCACCTATGTGGTAACTTCTTCCGTGTTTAATGGATTACCACCTATGTGGTAATTAGGGGTTACCTTGTTTTTCCCAAACTGAACTAAAATTTGTGACTGGAGGTCAGAACTGACTCTGGACCATGGAGGTGTGAGGCAAAAAAACAACCATTGAGCAATTGTGTCTCCCAAACAAGGGTATATATGTCTATTTCTGGACACCAAAACCAAATCTGTGAATTGTGTGCATAATTCATAATTCAGCAATAAACAATATTAATCATATATTGTGCTATAGTAATTTATTACATATAAATAAATTACAGATCTAAGCAGACATAATAAAGATATTTTTTTCATGTCAACGTCTGACTGATGGCTTAGAATATTGTACCATCCGTGAGGATAGTAGAAAGATGTCTGACTACCTTTTGGGAAAAACTGATACCTTGCTACATTTGGTTTGTTGCAACTAGTACAAAAAAAGTGATTTTCTAATCAATGGACACTACTATTTGTCATTTCATACCATGGAACACATCCCTTTGACTGAGTCTGTATGAATCATGTTATCTGTGCCTATTATCAACAACTAAAAGTGTTTTTTTTAAATAAAAAGGTTGTCAGGTACAATGAGCTGCTGGCTGAAATTGTCAGCTCATATGCTGTGTCACTAGAAGGCATTCAAAGAGTGTAACTACATTGCCCACTCACTGTTTTCTCACAGAAACATATAACTGTTGTCATCAGCAACAGCTGTGGTAGCATTTCTATAAATACGTAGTCAGGATAAGAGCAATTAGAAACCATATGTAGCAGTATTAAAGGAAATTAACTGATATACCCTAGAGGGCTGAAAGCAGACAACACATATGGTAGGAGTATTTAAATGCCATAGAGGAATTAAATGAGTCCAAGAGGGTGGTAACTATCAAGAGAAGAGGCATGAGAAAGAATATATAATGAACCTCGTTCCTTGTATTTTTGCAAAGAGAATACTTCATAGATAGTATAGCCTTCATTAGGAAGTTGTCTGTCAAATATTGAGGGAATTCAGATATGTATTATAATAATGGGAGATAATGATTGTTTTTGGAGTAATCAACCATTAAATTGGACTTATAGCTGACACATAAAAAAATCAATTGGAAACTGGATCAGGCATTTCTTAGCTGATGTCACAATGTATGTCCTCATAATATTTTGAAAAGGTTGTATGGACACAGAATAATGATTATAAAAATTTCCAGCAACAAATGAATATCTTTTGTAATTGTGGATGTGGACAATGACAGAGGAAGATGGATAGGTTTGCCGAGTTTATTTTCCCTAACCTAATAATTTTAAAACAATTACACAATGACATAAAAAAGCTCAGTCGGCAGTACTTGTCAAAGAATTTATAGACTCAGATACTAACTGCTGAACTCTGCTCAGTTAAAGTGAATAAAAGATGTAGAGATATTGTTAAAGTATCATGAGTGTAATAGCTGTGCGTTTCTAATAAAAGGTATAACATATATTTCCAAGTAAATTTTCATATTATACACTGTATTAGAATTCATTTAAAACTGCTTCTTATAAAATAAAATAATCGTATGGTAAAGCTTCTGAAAAAAAAAAAATATATATATATATATATATATATATATATATATATATATATATATATATACAATATTTATATATGTATATATATATATATATATATATGTGTGTGTGTGTGTGTGTGTGTGTGTATGTGTGTGTATATATGTGTATATACAGCATGCGTGCATTTATTTATTTATTTATTTATTGGATATTTGTTTACCGGGGTGGTCCAATTGGGTTAGTAGCCCATTTTTAGCAGTGGCCCAGGGAGAAAAGCTCACATACAGAAATATAGTTTACTATGATTATTCACCAGTAGACTTTTAGACAGAGTACAAAGTATTCCCTAGGCACTACAATTTCATATTTTTTATCTAGGATAAAAACTGGACGCAACCACCACGATATGGTAAAACCAGTGTTTAATAATAGACTGAAACAGAATAAGCGCTTTCACATGGTACACAGGCATGCTTCTTCAGATTTCAAAAACTCATTGTATCAACCACATTTAAATACTAGCCATTAAACAATATAACTACTTAATTAATTGCTTAATTGATTAATCAAGCAAAATAATGTTCTAATCCTAACTTAAAGTCAGGTAAAAACATATATAAAGTAAAGCATGTGTCACATATATATAATGTAAATATAAATTATTATTATGCAAAATGTATACAAAAAAATATAAAACCAAGTAAAATATATGAAAATATCGTGGTGGTTGCGTCCAGTTTTTATCATCATATCGTGGTGGTTGCGTCCAGTTTTTATCCTGAATTTCTTCGTTTTGGGACTTACACCCTCAGACGGTAGCAGCGCTTGTTTCTACAATATTTTTTATCTACTATACATTGATTTGTCATTGGTAATACAGAAAAATAACAAAATAGATACTGGGTCTTTTTATAACATTTGCATTCAGTTAGTAGACTGATTTCTTTTTGGTAAGACAGATAATAACACAACCATCCTACATTGATTATAAAATTAAAATGAAAAGAAAAATATCACATACATACTAGGTTTTTTTTTACATTTGATAGAGATAGTCTTGGAAGATTTGATTAACATGGCTTCTATACACACACAAACACACACATGTGTATTTATATATATATGTATATATATATATATATATATATATATATATATATATATATATATATATATATATATATATATATGGTTCCCCTTCAGAAGACTGAAATATCAGAGGCTCGAAATTCATAAGCCTGAGAAAAGTTTGAACACACAAAATACATATACTGACTTTAAACAACATACACCATATTACTGTCCACTAAGTAATAACTACTAACCCACACCCCCTGCTACTTAAATATATCAACTCTGCGATTGCACTTCATTACACTAAGTGCACTTTTGGAGTTGCTATATTTAAGTAGCAGGGGGTGTGCAGAGCGCAGCCCCCACACATGGGGGGTGCAGAGGGGCTTGCCCCCTTCTTATACTTAGTGGAAAGTAATATGGTTTATGTTCTTTAAAGTCAGTATATGTATTTTGTGTGTTTTCAGGTTTTTGAGTTTCAGGCTTTTGAGTTTTCAGGCTTTTAAATTTTCAGGCATTTGGTTTCAGGCTTATGAATTTCAGGCTTATGTTCAATCAGTCTTATGAAGGGGAGATATATATATATATATATATATATATATATATATATATATATATATATATATATAGTTTACAATCAAAACTTGGAAACTGCATCAGTCAACCGCCATGTGGTAATACAAAATAGTACAATTAATGTACTGTTGACGATTGAGTGTAATGGTACATTAATGTGTATAGCATGGGTGACTGACATCACTTCCTGCTATGTCAAACTCGTTGAACCAGGAAGTTTGGGTATGTCATTTCCAATGTTCTGCCTTTCAGGTGTGTCAGAAATCGACATTTTCCAATGACATGGTATTTTGATGGAAGCATTTTCAAGAATATGATAGTAAACCTATATATATATATATATATATATATATATATATATATATATATATATATATATATATATATATATATATATATATATATATATATATATATAT